>NW_026294795.1:53707-237894 GCF_026119805.1 Tympanuchus pallidicinctus
TAATTATGTAGAATCGAAGTTAATTCTGAAGGCATATGCCTTATTTTCATAACATCTAAGTTAATTGTGAAGGCATATGCGTTTAATGCCATAGAATCTGAGTTAATTCTGAAGGCATATGCCTGAATTATATAGTATCTAAGTTAATTCTGAAGTTATATGCCTTAATTCCATGGATTTAAACATTATTCTGAAGGCATATGCTTTAATTATGCAGGGTCTCAGTTAATTCTGATGGCATTACCCTTAATTCCATGGGATCTCAGTTAATTCTCAAGGCATATGCCTTAATTACGTAAGTTGTAAGTTAATTCTGAAGGCATTTCCCTAAATTTAATAGGATCTCAGTTAATTCTGAAGGCATAGGCCTTAATTATGTAGAAACCAAGTTAATTCTGAAGGCATAAGCCTTAATTCCATAGCATCTAAGTTAATTGTGAAGGCATATGCCTTAATTAGGTAGGGTCTGAGGTAATTTGCAGGAATATGCCTTAATAACATAGGGTCTGAGTTAATTCTGAAGGCATATGCCTTAATTCCATAGCTCTAAGTTAATTCTGATGGCATATGCCTTAATTCCATGGATTTAAACTTTATACTGAAGGCATATGCCTTAATTATGTAGGGTCTAAGTTAATTCTGATGGCATATACCTTAATTCCATAGGATCTCAGTTAATTCTGAAGTTATATGCTTTCATTATGTAGAATTCTGAAGGCATATGCCTTAAATCCATAGCATCTAAGTTAATTGTGAAGGCATATGGCTTAATCCGTAGGATGTAATTTAAATCTGAAGGTATATGCCTTAGTTCCATAGCATCTAATTTAATTCTGATGCTGTATGACATTAATTGCATAAATCGAAGTTTAATTCTGATGGCATATGCCTTTAGTTGCATAGAATCTTAGTTAGTTCTGAATGCATAAGCCTTAATTATGTAGGGTCTAAGTTACTTCTGAAGGAATATGCCTTAATTACATCGGGTCTGAGTTAATTCTGTAGACATATGCCTTAAGTATTTAGTGTCTAACTTAATTCTCAAGGCATATTCCTTAATTCCATAGGATCTATGTTAATTCTGAAGGCGTATGCCTTAATTCCATGGAACTAAACTTTATTCTGAAGGTATAGGCCTTAATTATGTGGGGTTAAGTTAATTCTGAAGGCATATTCCTTAATTTCATGGAATCTAAGTTAATTCTGTAGGCATATGCCATAATTATGTGGGATATAAGTTAATTCTGAAGTTATATGCCTTAATTTTGTGGGATTAAACTGTATTCTGAAGGTATAGGCCTTTATTATATAGGATGTAAGTTAATTCTGATGGCATATGCCTTAATTCCATAGGTCTACGTTTATTCTGAAGGCATATGCCTTAATTCCATGGCATCTAAGTGAACTCTGAAGGCTAATGCCTTAAGTCCATAGAATCTAAGTTAATTCTGAAGGTATATGCCTTAATTATGTAAGGTTTAAGTTAATTCTGAAGGTATATGCCTTAATTATGTAGGATCTAAGTTAATTCTGAAGTCATATGCCTCATTTTCATAGCATCTAAGTTAATTCTGAAGTCATATGCCTTCTTTTCATAGCATCTAAGTTAAATGTGAAGGCATATGGCTTAATCCATAGGATGTTATTTAAATCTGAAGGCGTTTAATTCCATAGGATCGGAGTTAATTCTGATGGCGTATGCCTTAATTATATAGGTTCTATGGTTATTCTGAAGGTATAAACCACTAATTGCATAGGATCTAAGTTAATTCTGAAGGTATAGGCCTTTAATTCCATAGGCTCTGATTTAATTCTGAAGTTATATGACTTTAATTCCATATTATCTAAGTTAATTCTGAATCTATATGGCTTTAATTACATAGGATCTCAGTTAATTCTGAAGGCTTCTGCCTTAGTTCCATAGCATCTAAGTTAATTGTGAAGGCATATGCCTTAATTATGTAGAATCCAAGTTAATTCTGAAGGCATATGCCTTAATTATATAGGACTTAATTTAATTCTGAAGGCATATTCCTTAATTCCATTGGATCTAACTTAATTCTGAAGGCATATGCTTTAATTATGCAGGGTCTAAGTTAATTCTGATGGCATATCCCTTAATTCCATGGGATCTAAGTTAATTCTCAAGGCATATGCCTTAATTACGTAAGTTGTACGTTAAGTCTGAAGGCATTTGCATTACTTCCGTAGGATCTGAGTTAATTCTGAAGACATATGCGTTAATTACTTCGAATCCAACTTAATTCTGAAGGCATATGCCTTAATTATGTAGGGTTTAAGTTAGTTCTGATGGCATATGCCTTTAAATCCTTAGGATCTCAGTTAATTCTGCAGGCATATGCCTCAATTCCAATGCATCTAAGTTCATTCTGAAGGTATCCGCCTTAATTATATAGGTTCTATGTTAATTCTGAAGAATGTGCCTTAATTCCATAGCATCTAAGTTAATTGTCAAAGGTTGGGTCTAAGTTAATTCTGATGGCATATGCCTTAATTCCATAGCATCTCAGTTAATTCTGAAGGTGTATGCCTTAATTATGTAGAATCGAAGTTAATTCTGAAGGCATATGCCTTATTTTCATAACATCTAAGTTAATTGTGAAGGCATATGCGTTTAATGCCATAGAATCTGAGTTAATTCTGAAGGCATATGCCTGAATTATATAGTATCTAAGTTAATTCTGAAGTTATATGCCTTAATTCCATGGATTTAAACATTATTCTGAAGGCATATGCCTTAATTATGTAGGGTCTCAGTTAATTCTGATGGCATTACCCTTAATTCCATGGGATCTCAGTTAATTCTCAAGGCATATGCCTTAATTACGTAAGTTGTAAGTTAATTCTGAAGGCATTTCCCTAAATTTAATAGGATCTCAGTTAATTCTGAAGGCATAGGCCTTAATTATGTAGAAACCAAGTTAATTCTGAAGGCATAAGCCTTAATTCCATAGCATCTAAGTTAATTGTGAAGGCATATGGCTTAATCCGTAGGATGTAATTTAAATCTGAAGGTATATGCCTTAGTTCCATAGCATCTAATTTAATTCTGATGCTGTATGACATTAATTGCATAAATCGAAGTTTAATTCTGATGGCATATGCCTTTAGTTGCATAGAATCTTAGTTAGTTCTGAATGCATAAGCCTTAATTATGTAGGGTCTAAGTTACTTCTGAAGGAATATGCCTTAATTACATCGGGTCTGAGTTAATTCTGTAGACATATGCCTTAAGTATTTAGTGTCTAACTTAATTCTCAAGGCATATTCCTTAATTCCATAGGATCTATGTTAATTCTGAAGGCGTATGCCTTAATTCCATGGAACTAAACTTTATTCTGAAGGTATAGGCCTTAATTATGTGGGGTTAAGTTAATTCTGAAGGCATATTCCTTAATTTCATGGAATCTAAGTTAATTCTGTAGGCATATGCCATAATTATGTGGGATATAAGTTAATTCTGAAGTTATATGCCTTAATTTTGTGGGATTAAACTGTATTCTGAAGGTATAGGCCTTTATTATATAGGATGTAAGTTAATTCTGATGGCATATGCCTTAATTCCATAGGTCTACGTTTATTCTGAAGGCATATGCCTTAATTCCATGGCATCTAAGTGAACTCTGAAGGCTAATGCCTTAAGTCCATAGAATCTAAGTTAATTCTGAAGTCATAAGCCTCAATTATGCACGATCTAAGTTAATTCTGAAGGCATATGCCTTAATTATGTAGGATCTAAGTTAATTCTGAAGTCATATGCCTCATTTTCATAGCATCTAAGTTAATTCTGAAGTCATATGCCTTCTTTTCATAGCATCTAAGTTAAATGTGAAGGCATATGGCTTAATCCATAGGATGTTATTTAAATCTGAAGGCGTTTAATTCCATAGGATCGGAGTTAATTCTGATGGCGTATGCCTTAATTATATAGGTTCTATGGTTATTCTGAAGGTATAAACCACTAATTGCATAGGATCTAAGTTAATTCTGAAGGTATAGGCCTTTAATTCCATAGGCTCTGATTTAATTCTGAAGTTATATGACTTTAATTCCATATTATCTAAGTTAATTCTGAATCTATATGGCTTTAATTACATAGGATCTCAGTTAATTCTGAAGGCTTCTGCCTTAGTTCCATAGCATCTAAGTTAATTGTGAAGGCATATGCCTTAATTATGTAGAATCCAAGTTAATTCTGAAGGCATATGCCTTAATTATATAGGACTTAATTTAATTCTGAAGGCATATTCCTTAATTCCATTGGATCTAACTTAATTCTGAAGGCATATGCTTTAATTATGCAGGGTCTAAGTTAATTCTGATGGCATATCCCTTAATTCCATGGGATCTAAGTTAATTCTCAAGGCATATGCCTTAATTACGTAAGTTGTACGTTAAGTCTGAAGGCATTTGCATTACTTCCGTAGGATCTGAGTTAATTCTGAAGACATATGCGTTAATTACTTCGAATCCAACTTAATTCTGAAGGCATATGCCTTAATTATGTAGGGTTTAAGTTAGTTCTGATGGCATATGCCTTTAAATCCTTAGGATCTCAGTTAATTCTGCAGGCATATGCCTCAATTCCAATGCATCTAAGTTCATTCTGAAGGTATCCGCCTTAATTATATAGGTTCTATGTTAATTCTGAAGAATGTGCCTTAATTCCATAGCATCTAAGTTAATTGTCAAAGGTTGGGTCTAAGTTAATTCTGATGGCATATGCCTTAATTCCATAGCATCTCAGTTAATTCTGAAGGTGTATGCCTTAATTATGTAGAATCGAAGTTAATTCTGAAGGCATATGCCTTATTTTCATAACATCTAAGTTAATTGTGAAGGCATATGCGTTTAATGCCATAGAATCTGAGTTAATTCTGAAGGCATATGCCTGAATTATATAGTATCTAAGTTAATTCTGAAGTTATATGCCTTAATTCCATGGATTTAAACATTATTCTGAAGGCATATGCCTTAATTATGTAGGGTCTCAGTTAATTCTGATGGCATTACCCTTAATTCCATGGGATCTCAGTTAATTCTCAAGGCATATGCCTTAATTACGTAAGTTGTAAGTTAATTCTGAAGGCATTTCCCTAAATTTAATAGGATCTCAGTTAATTCTGAAGGCATAGGCCTTAATTATGTAGAAACCAAGTTAATTCTGAAGGCATAAGCCTTAATTCCATAGCATCTAAGTTAATTGTGAAGGCATATGCCTTAATTAGGTAGGGTCTGAGGTAATTTGCAGGAATATGCCTTAATAACATAGGGTCTGAGTTAATTCTGAAGGCATATGCCTTAATTCCATAGCTCTAAGTTAATTCTGATGGCATATGCCTTAATTCCATGGATTTAAACTTTATACTGAAGGCATATGCCTTAATTATGTAGGGTCTAAGTTAATTCTGATGGCATATACCTTAATTCCATAGGATCTCAGTTAATTCTGAAGTTATATGCTTTCATTATGTAGAATTCTGAAGGCATATGCCTTAAATCCATAGCATCTAAGTTAATTGTGAAGGCATATGGCTTAATCCGTAGGATGTAATTTAAATCTGAAGGTATATGCCTTAGTTCCATAGCATCTAATTTAATTCTGATGCTGTATGACATTAATTGCATAAATCGAAGTTTAATTCTGATGGCATATGCCTTTAGTTGCATAGAATCTTAGTTAGTTCTGAATGCATAAGCCTTAATTATGTAGGGTCTAAGTTACTTCTGAAGGAATATGCCTTAATTACATCGGGTCTGAGTTAATTCTGTAGACATATGCCTTAAGTATTTAGTGTCTAACTTAATTCTCAAGGCATATTCCTTAATTCCATAGGATCTATGTTAATTCTGAAGGCGTATGCCTTAATTCCATGGAACTAAACTTTATTCTGAAGGTATAGGCCTTAATTATGTGGGGTTAAGTTAATTCTGAAGGCATATTCCTTAATTTCATGGAATCTAAGTTAATTCTGTAGGCATATGCCATAATTATGTGGGATATAAGTTAATTCTGAAGTTATATGCCTTAATTTTGTGGGATTAAACTGTATTCTGAAGGTATAGGCCTTTATTATATAGGATGTAAGTTAATTCTGATGGCATATGCCTTAATTCCATAGGTCTACGTTTATTCTGAAGGCATATGCCTTAATTCCATGGCATCTAAGTGAACTCTGAAGGCTAATGCCTTAAGTCCATAGAATCTAAGTTAATTCTGAAGGTATATGCCTTAATTATGTAAGGTTTAAGTTAATTCTGAAGGTATATGCCTTAATTATGTAGGATCTAAGTTAATTCTGAAGTCATATGCCTCATTTTCATAGCATCTAAGTTAATTCTGAAGTCATATGCCTTCTTTTCATAGCATCTAAGTTAAATGTGAAGGCATATGGCTTAATCCATAGGATGTTATTTAAATCTGAAGGCGTTTAATTCCATAGGATCGGAGTTAATTCTGATGGCGTATGCCTTAATTATATAGGTTCTATGGTTATTCTGAAGGTATAAACCACTAATTGCATAGGATCTAAGTTAATTCTGAAGGTATAGGCCTTTAATTCCATAGGCTCTGATTTAATTCTGAAGTTATATGACTTTAATTCCATATTATCTAAGTTAATTCTGAATCTATATGGCTTTAATTACATAGGATCTCAGTTAATTCTGAAGGCTTCTGCCTTAGTTCCATAGCATCTAAGTTAATTGTGAAGGCATATGCCTTAATTATGTAGAATCCAAGTTAATTCTGAAGGCATATGCCTTAATTATATAGGACTTAATTTAATTCTGAAGGCATATTCCTTAATTCCATTGGATCTAACTTAATTCTGAAGGCATATGCTTTAATTATGCAGGGTCTAAGTTAATTCTGATGGCATATCCCTTAATTCCATGGGATCTAAGTTAATTCTCAAGGCATATGCCTTAATTACGTAAGTTGTACGTTAAGTCTGAAGGCATTTGCATTACTTCCGTAGGATCTGAGTTAATTCTGAAGACATATGCGTTAATTACTTCGAATCCAACTTAATTCTGAAGGCATATGCCTTAATTATGTAGGGTTTAAGTTAGTTCTGATGGCATATGCCTTTAAATCCTTAGGATCTCAGTTAATTCTGCAGGCATATGCCTCAATTCCAATGCATCTAAGTTCATTCTGAAGGTATCCGCCTTAATTATATAGGTTCTATGTTAATTCTGAAGAATGTGCCTTAATTCCATAGCATCTAAGTTAATTGTCAAAGGTTGGGTCTAAGTTAATTCTGATGGCATATGCCTTAATTCCATAGCATCTCAGTTAATTCTGAAGGTGTATGCCTTAATTATGTAGAATCGAAGTTAATTCTGAAGGCATATGCCTTATTTTCATAACATCTAAGTTAATTGTGAAGGCATATGCGTTTAATGCCATAGAATCTGAGTTAATTCTGAAGGCATATGCCTGAATTATATAGTATCTAAGTTAATTCTGAAGTTATATGCCTTAATTCCATGGATTTAAACATTATTCTGAAGGCATATGCCTTAATTATGTAGGGTCTCAGTTAATTCTGATGGCATTACCCTTAATTCCATGGGATCTCAGTTAATTCTCAAGGCATATGCCTTAATTACGTAAGTTGTAAGTTAATTCTGAAGGCATTTCCCTAAATTTAATAGGATCTCAGTTAATTCTGAAGGCATAGGCCTTAATTATGTAGAAACCAAGTTAATTCTGAAGGCATAAGCCTTAATTCCATAGCATCTAAGTTAATTGTGAAGGCATATGCCTTAATTAGGTAGGGTCTGAGGTAATTTGCAGGAATATGCCTTAATAGCATAGGGTCTGAGTTAATTCTGAAGGCATATGCCTTAATTCCATAGCTCTAAGTTAATTCTGATGGCATATGCCTTAATTCCATGGATTTAAACTTTATTCTGAAGGCATATGCCTTAATTATGTAGGGTCTAAGTTAATTCTGATGGCATATACCTTAATTCCATAGGATCTCAGTTAATTCTGAAGTTATATGCTTTCATTATGTAGAATTCTGAAGGCATATGCCTTAAATCCATAGCATCTAAGTTAATTGTGAAGGCATATGGCTTAATCCGTAGGATGTAATTTAAATCTGAAGGTATATGCCTTAGTTCCATAGCATCTAATTTAATTCTGATGCTGTATGACATTAATTGCATAAATCGAAGTTTAATTCTGATGGCATATGCCTTTAGTTGCATAGAATCTTAGTTAGTTCTGAATGCATAAGCCTTAATTATGTAGGGTCTAAGTTACTTCTGAAGGAATATGCCTTAATTACATCGGGTCTGAGTTAATTCTGTAGACATATGCCTTAAGTATTTAGTGTCTAACTTAATTCTCAAGGCATATTCCTTAATTCCATAGGATCTATGTTAATTCTGAAGGCGTATGCCTTAATTCCATGGAACTAAACTTTATTCTGAAGGTATAGGCCTTAATTATGTGGGGTTAAGTTAATTCTGAAGGCATATTCCTTAATTTCATGGAATCTAAGTTAATTCTGTAGGCATATGCCATAATTATGTGGGATATAAGTTAATTCTGAAGTTATATGCCTTAATTTTGTGGGATTAAACTGTATTCTGAAGGTATAGGCCTTTATTATATAGGATGTAAGTTAATTCTGATGGCATATGCCTTAATTCCATAGGTCTACGTTTATTCTGAAGGCATATGCCTTAATTCCATGGCATCTAAGTGAACTCTGAAGGCTAATGCCTTAAGTCCATAGAATCTAAGTTAATTCTGAAGGTATATGCCTTAATTATGTAAGGTTTAAGTTAATTCTGAAGGTATATGCCTTAATTATGTAGGATCTAAGTTAATTCTGAAGTCATATGCCTCATTTTCATAGCATCTAAGTTAATTCTGAAGTCATATGCCTTCTTTTCATAGCATCTAAGTTAAATGTGAAGGCATATGGCTTAATCCATAGGATGTTATTTAAATCTGAAGGCGTTTAATTCCATAGGATCGGAGTTAATTCTGATGGCGTATGCCTTAATTATATAGGTTCTATGGTTATTCTGAAGGTATAAACCACTAATTGCATAGGATCTAAGTTAATTCTGAAGGTATAGGCCTTTAATTCCATAGGCTCTGATTTAATTCTGAAGTTATATGACTTTAATTCCATATTATCTAAGTTAATTCTGAATCTATATGGCTTTAATTACATAGGATCTCAGTTAATTCTGAAGGCTTCTGCCTTAGTTCCATAGCATCTAAGTTAATTGTGAAGGCATATGCCTTAATTATGTAGAATCCAAGTTAATTCTGAAGGCATATGCCTTAATTATATAGGACTTAATTTAATTCTGAAGGCATATTCCTTAATTCCATTGGATCTAACTTAATTCTGAAGGCATATGCTTTAATTATGCAGGGTCTAAGTTAATTCTGATGGCATATCCCTTAATTCCATGGGATCTAAGTTAATTCTCAAGGCATATGCCTTAATTACGTAAGTTGTACGTTAAGTCTGAAGGCATTTGCATTACTTCCGTAGGATCTGAGTTAATTCTGAAGACATATGCGTTAATTACTTCGAATCCAACTTAATTCTGAAGGCATATGCCTTAATTATGTAGGGTTTAAGTTAGTTCTGATGGCATATGCCTTTAAATCCTTAGGATCTCAGTTAATTCTGCAGGCATATGCCTCAATTCCAATGCATCTAAGTTCATTCTGAAGGTATCCGCCTTAATTATATAGGTTCTATGTTAATTCTGAAGAATGTGCCTTAATTCCATAGCATCTAAGTTAATTGTCAAAGGTTGGGTCTAAGTTAATTCTGATGGCATATGCCTTAATTCCATAGCATCTCAGTTAATTCTGAAGGTGTATGCCTTAATTATGTAGAATCGAAGTTAATTCTGAAGGCATATGCCTTATTTTCATAACATCTAAGTTAATTGTGAAGGCATATGCGTTTAATGCCATAGAATCTGAGTTAATTCTGAAGGCATATGCCTGAATTATATAGTATCTAAGTTAATTCTGAAGTTATATGCCTTAATTCCATGGATTTAAACATTATTCTGAAGGCATATGCCTTAATTATGTAGGGTCTCAGTTAATTCTGATGGCATTACCCTTAATTCCATGGGATCTCAGTTAATTCTCAAGGCATATGCCTTAATTACGTAAGTTGTAAGTTAATTCTGAAGGCATTTCCCTAAATTTAATAGGATCTCAGTTAATTCTGAAGGCATAGGCCTTAATTATGTAGAAACCAAGTTAATTCTGAAGGCATAAGCCTTAATTCCATAGCATCTAAGTTAATTGTGAAGGCATATGCCTTAATTAGGTAGGGTCTGAGGTAATTTGCAGGAATATGCCTTAATAACATAGGGTCTGAGTTAATTCTGAAGGCATATGCCTTAATTCCATAGCTCTAAGTTAATTCTGATGGCATATGCCTTAATTCCATGGATTTAAACTTTATACTGAAGGCATATGCCTTAATTATGTAGGGTCTAAGTTAATTCTGATGGCATATACCTTAATTCCATAGGATCTCAGTTAATTCTGAAGTTATATGCTTTCATTATGTAGAATTCTGAAGGCATATGCCTTAAATCCATAGCATCTAAGTTAATTGTGAAGGCATATGGCTTAATCCGTAGGATGTAATTTAAATCTGAAGGTATATGCCTTAGTTCCATAGCATCTAATTTAATTCTGATGCTGTATGACATTAATTGCATAAATCGAAGTTTAATTCTGATGGCATATGCCTTTAGTTGCATAGAATCTTAGTTAGTTCTGAATGCATAAGCCTTAATTATGTAGGGTCTAAGTTACTTCTGAAGGAATATGCCTTAATTACATCGGGTCTGAGTTAATTCTGTAGACATATGCCTTAAGTATTTAGTGTCTAACTTAATTCTCAAGGCATATTCCTTAATTCCATAGGATCTATGTTAATTCTGAAGGCGTATGCCTTAATTCCATGGAACTAAACTTTATTCTGAAGGTATAGGCCTTAATTATGTGGGGTTAAGTTAATTCTGAAGGCATATTCCTTAATTTCATGGAATCTAAGTTAATTCTGTAGGCATATGCCATAATTATGTGGGATATAAGTTAATTCTGAAGTTATATGCCTTAATTTTGTGGGATTAAACTGTATTCTGAAGGTATAGGCCTTTATTATATAGGATGTAAGTTAATTCTGATGGCATATGCCTTAATTCCATAGGTCTACGTTTATTCTGAAGGCATATGCCTTAATTCCATGGCATCTAAGTGAACTCTGAAGGCTAATGCCTTAAGTCCATAGAATCTAAGTTAATTCTGAAGGTATATGCCTTAATTATGTAAGGTTTAAGTTAATTCTGAAGGTATATGCCTTAATTATGTAGGATCTAAGTTAATTCTGAAGTCATAAGCCTCAATTATGCACGATCTAAGTTAATTCTGAAGGCATATGCCTTAATTATGTAGGATCTAAGTTAATTCTGAAGTCATATGCCTCATTTTCATAGCATCTAAGTTAATTCTGAAGTCATATGCCTTCTTTTCATAGCATCTAAGTTAAATGTGAAGGCATATGGCTTAATCCATAGGATGTTATTTAAATCTGAAGGCGTTTAATTCCATAGGATCGGAGTTAATTCTGATGGCGTATGCCTTAATTATATAGGTTCTATGGTTATTCTGAAGGTATAAACCACTAATTGCATAGGATCTAAGTTAATTCTGAAGGTATAGGCCTTTAATTCCATAGGCTCTGATTTAATTCTGAAGTTATATGACTTTAATTCCATATTATCTAAGTTAATTCTGAATCTATATGGCTTTAATTACATAGGATCTCAGTTAATTCTGAAGGCTTCTGCCTTAGTTCCATAGCATCTAAGTTAATTGTGAAGGCATATGCCTTAATTATGTAGAATCCAAGTTAATTCTGAAGGCATATGCCTTAATTATATAGGACTTAATTTAATTCTGAAGGCATATTCCTTAATTCCATTGGATCTAACTTAATTCTGAAGGCATATGCTTTAATTATGCAGGGTCTAAGTTAATTCTGATGGCATATCCCTTAATTCCATGGGATCTAAGTTAATTCTCAAGGCATATGCCTTAATTACGTAAGTTGTACGTTAAGTCTGAAGGCATTTGCATTACTTCCGTAGGATCTGAGTTAATTCTGAAGACATATGCGTTAATTACTTCGAATCCAACTTAATTCTGAAGGCATATGCCTTAATTATGTAGGGTTTAAGTTAGTTCTGATGGCATATGCCTTTAAATCCTTAGGATCTCAGTTAATTCTGCAGGCATATGCCTCAATTCCAATGCATCTAAGTTCATTCTGAAGGTATCCGCCTTAATTATATAGGTTCTATGTTAATTCTGAAGAATGTGCCTTAATTCCATAGCATCTAAGTTAATTGTCAAAGGTTGGGTCTAAGTTAATTCTGATGGCATATGCCTTAATTCCATAGCATCTCAGTTAATTCTGAAGGTGTATGCCTTAATTATGTAGAATCGAAGTTAATTCTGAAGGCATATGCCTTATTTTCATAACATCTAAGTTAATTGTGAAGGCATATGCGTTTAATGCCATAGAATCTGAGTTAATTCTGAAGGCATATGCCTGAATTATATAGTATCTAAGTTAATTCTGAAGTTATATGCCTTAATTCCATGGATTTAAACATTATTCTGAAGGCATATGCCTTAATTATGTAGGGTCTCAGTTAATTCTGATGGCATTACCCTTAATTCCATGGGATCTCAGTTAATTCTCAAGGCATATGCCTTAATTACGTAAGTTGTAAGTTAATTCTGAAGGCATTTCCCTAAATTTAATAGGATCTCAGTTAATTCTGAAGGCATAGGCCTTAATTATGTAGAAACCAAGTTAATTCTGAAGGCATAAGCCTTAATTCCATAGCATCTAAGTTAATTGTGAAGGCATATGGCTTAATCCGTAGGATGTAATTTAAATCTGAAGGTATATGCCTTAGTTCCATAGCATCTAATTTAATTCTGATGCTGTATGACATTAATTGCATAAATCGAAGTTTAATTCTGATGGCATATGCCTTTAGTTGCATAGAATCTTAGTTAGTTCTGAATGCATAAGCCTTAATTATGTAGGGTCTAAGTTACTTCTGAAGGAATATGCCTTAATTACATCGGGTCTGAGTTAATTCTGTAGACATATGCCTTAAGTATTTAGTGTCTAACTTAATTCTCAAGGCATATTCCTTAATTCCATAGGATCTATGTTAATTCTGAAGGCGTATGCCTTAATTCCATGGAACTAAACTTTATTCTGAAGGTATAGGCCTTAATTATGTGGGGTTAAGTTAATTCTGAAGGCATATTCCTTAATTTCATGGAATCTAAGTTAATTCTGTAGGCATATGCCATAATTATGTGGGATATAAGTTAATTCTGAAGTTATATGCCTTAATTTTGTGGGATTAAACTGTATTCTGAAGGTATAGGCCTTTATTATATAGGATGTAAGTTAATTCTGATGGCATATGCCTTAATTCCATAGGTCTACGTTTATTCTGAAGGCATATGCCTTAATTCCATGGCATCTAAGTGAACTCTGAAGGCTAATGCCTTAAGTCCATAGAATCTAAGTTAATTCTGAAGGTATATGCCTTAATTATGTAAGGTTTAAGTTAATTCTGAAGGTATATGCCTTAATTATGTAGGATCTAAGTTAATTCTGAAGTCATAAGCCTCAATTATGCACGATCTAAGTTAATTCTGAAGTCATATGCCTTCTTTTCATAGCATCTAAGTTAAATGTGAAGGCATATGGCTTAATCCATAGGATGTTATTTAAATCTGAAGGCGTTTAATTCCATAGGATCGGAGTTAATTCTGATGGCGTATGCCTTAATTATATAGGTTCTATGGTTATTCTGAAGGTATAAACCACTAATTGCATAGGATCTAAGTTAATTCTGAAGGTATAGGCCTTTAATTCCATAGGCTCTGATTTAATTCTGAAGTTATATGACTTTAATTCCATATTATCTAAGTTAATTCTGAATCTATATGGCTTTAATTACATAGGATCTCAGTTAATTCTGAAGGCTTCTGCCTTAGTTCCATAGCATCTAAGTTAATTGTGAAGGCATATGCCTTAATTATGTAGAATCCAAGTTAATTCTGAAGGCATATGCCTTAATTATATAGGACTTAATTTAATTCTGAAGGCATATTCCTTAATTCCATTGGATCTAACTTAATTCTGAAGGCATATGCTTTAATTATGCAGGGTCTAAGTTAATTCTGATGGCATATCCCTTAATTCCATGGGATCTAAGTTAATTCTCAAGGCATATGCCTTAATTACGTAAGTTGTACGTTAAGTCTGAAGGCATTTGCATTACTTCCGTAGGATCTGAGTTAATTCTGAAGACATATGCGTTAATTACTTCGAATCCAACTTAATTCTGAAGGCATATGCCTTAATTATGTAGGGTTTAAGTTAGTTCTGATGGCATATGCCTTTAAATCCTTAGGATCTCAGTTAATTCTGCAGGCATATGCCTCAATTCCAATGCATCTAAGTTCATTCTGAAGGTATCCGCCTTAATTATATAGGTTCTATGTTAATTCTGAAGAATGTGCCTTAATTCCATAGCATCTAAGTTAATTGTCAAAGGTTGGGTCTAAGTTAATTCTGATGGCATATGCCTTAATTCCATGGATTTAAACTTTATACTGAAGGCATATGCCTTAATTATGTAGGGTCTAAGTTAATTCTGATGGCATATACCTTAATTCCATAGGATCTCAGTTAATTCTGAAGTTATATGCTTTCATTATGTAGAATTCTGAAGGCATATGCCTTAAATCCATAGCATCTAAGTTAATTGTGAAGGCATATGGCTTAATCCGTAGGATGTAATTTAAATCTGAAGGTATATGCCTTAGTTCCATAGCATCTAATTTAATTCTGATGCTGTATGACATTAATTGCATAAATCGAAGTTTAATTCTGATGGCATATGCCTTTAGTTGCATAGAATCTTAGTTAGTTCTGAATGCATAAGCCTTAATTATGTAGGGTCTAAGTTACTTCTGAAGGAATATGCCTTAATTACATCGGGTCTGAGTTAATTCTGTAGACATATGCCTTAAGTATTTAGTGTCTAACTTAATTCTCAAGGCATATTCCTTAATTCCATAGGATCTATGTTAATTCTGAAGGCGTATGCCTTAATTCCATGGAACTAAACTTTATTCTGAAGGTATAGGCCTTAATTATGTGGGGTTAAGTTAATTCTGAAGGCATATTCCTTAATTTCATGGAATCTAAGTTAATTCTGTAGGCATATGCCATAATTATGTGGGATATAAGTTAATTCTGAAGTTATATGCCTTAATTTTGTGGGATTAAACTGTATTCTGAAGGTATAGGCCTTTATTATATAGGATGTAAGTTAATTCTGATGGCATATGCCTTAATTCCATAGGTCTACGTTTATTCTGAAGGCATATGCCTTAATTCCATGGCATCTAAGTGAACTCTGAAGGCTAATGCCTTAAGTCCATAGAATCTAAGTTAATTCTGAAGGTATATGCCTTAATTATGTAAGGTTTAAGTTAATTCTGAAGGTATATGCCTTAATTATGTAGGATCTAAGTTAATTCTGAAGGTATATGCCTTTAATTCCATAGGCTCTGATTTAATTCTGAAGTTATATGACTTTAATTCCATATTATCTAAGTTAATTCTGAATCTATATGGCTTTAATTACATAGGATCTCAGTTAATTCTGAAGGCTTATGCCTTAGTTCCATAGCATCTAAGTTAATTGTGAAGGCATATGCCTTAATTATGTAGAATCCAAGTTAATTCTGAAGGCATATGCCTTAATTATATAGGACTTAATTTAATTCTGAAGGCATATTCCTTAATTCCATTGGATCTAACTTAATTCTGAAGGCATATGCTTTAATTATGCAGGGTCTAAGTTAATTCTGATGGCATATCCCTTAATTCCATGGGATCTCAGTTAATTCTCAAGGCATATGCCTTAATACGTAAGTTGTACGTTAAGTCTGAAGGCATTTGCATTACTTCCATAGGATCTGAGTTAATTCTGAACACATATGCGTTAATTACTTTGAATCCAACTTAATTCTGAAGGCATATGCCTTAATTATGTAGAATCTAAATTAAGTCTGATGGCATAAGCCTTATTTTCATAGCATCTAAGTTAATTCTGATGGCATATGCCTGTAATTCCATAGGATCTTAGTTAATTCTGAAGGTTTAGGCCTTAATTATGTAGAATCTAATTTAATTCTGAAGGCATATGTCTTAATTATGTAGAGTCTAAGTTAATTCTGAAGGAATATGCCTTTATTATATAGGTTCTATATTAATTCTGATGGTATATGCCTTATATGCATAGCATCTAAGTTAATTCTGAAGGTATATGCCTTAATTATATAGGTTCTATATTAATTCTGATGATATATGCCATATAATTCCATAGGTTCTAAGTTAATTCTGAAGGAATATGCCTTTATTTCAAAAGGATCTAATTTAATTCTGAAGGCATATGCCTTGATTCCATTTTATCTAAGTTAAATCTAAAGGCATATGCCTTAATTATTTGGCGTCTAAGTTTATTCTGCATGCATATGCCTTAATTCCATAGCGTCGAAGTTAATTCTGAAGGCATATGCCTTAATTCCATGGGATATAAGTTGATCAGATAACCAGCATGCTCAGCTAGCTACATTTTCCAGCCAGCCATCTTAAAGAACAAGAGAAGAGCCGTGTTTGAGAAGAAGAGCAGAGCTGTAGGAGGATTGGGAGATTCTCCACCGACAGATACAAAGCTTAGCCAGCCACCTGTGATGCTGCACACGGGAAGAGCTGTAGAAGAATTTGGTGCTGGCACCCCAAGGAAGGCAAATCCTATCCGCCCAGCCGTGTCCCTGTATAAGGAAGAAGCTGTAGGAGGATCTCAATCTCCTGACCAGACAGACACAAATCCTAGCCAGCCACCCATGATGCTGCACGAGGCTGGAGCAGTAGGAGGATCGGGACATTCTACTCCGACAAATACAAGCCTCAGCCAGCCGTCTGTGCTCCAGAACACGACAGGAAGTGGAGCCGGATGGGGGGGCACTACTGCAACAAAGACAGACCTCAGCCAGGTACCCGTGATCCAGCACACGGAAGGAGCTGAGAAAGGATTGGGTGATGCTACCCTGACAGACACAGATCTTAACCAGGCAGCCGTGATCCAGCACACCGGAGGCGATGGAGGACGTGTTGTTCGTGCCCGGAGAAACACAAACCTTCTCCAGCCAGCCACGCTGCAGCACGAAGGAGGATCTGCAGGAGGACGGGGCGCTCCTGCAGCCGTTGTGCAGCCTCCTGCGCTCCCAAAGAGCTCCTCGGGTGGCAGCCGCGATGCAGCAGGACTCTCTGGTGCCTGCGGTGTTGGAGCTGCAGGCAAGAAAGGCGCAGCGTCCTTGCAGAAAGCGAGCTCTGCATTAAGCGGTGCAAACCCGGCTGGTGACTACAGAGATGAACGGCAGAGACTTGTGTAAGTGACGGCCCTGTCCCCTGGGAAGCGCTCGCAACGAGCTGCTGAAGTGCTTCCTGGCTTCCTCTGGATAATGGAGAGGATGCGTTCCGGGGGATGGAAGGTGGGACGTGGGGGGGGGACCATAGGAAGCACGGGGGTTTTGTTTCTCTTCCAGACCTGATGTGATTTACTCACGATAAAACGCTTTGTCGGACATCTGTGTGTCCAGCAGAGCGACTGCTGTGTCTTTCAAGATAGCTGTAGCATTCCTCAGCTGTTCCCTCTGAGCAGCGTCCTATGGAATTCATTGGCGCGGCTTTGGCTATTTGAGTTTGACTTTGCTTTTTGCCCTGTGGCTTCTGACTGTGTAATTTCTTCCTTTGCTGTCATGTTGTGTTTTCTAGGGACTGGGTAGCAGAAGACATGGCGACCTGGGAATCTTCTGGACAGTGGATGTTTTCATGTTACTGTCCTGAGAAGGGCAAGCCTAATGTTTCAGGTCAGTCCCGTTTTTAGGAGTGCTGCTACTGTTCAGGCTGCATTTCCATCCTTGTCCACACTGCTGTGCCTCAATGGAAGCACTGCAAGGTGAGGACGTGCCTTGCGATGCAAGAGGTAGGGGCACTGGGTTACGGTATTTCCTTGGTGTGTGTGCACCCCTGAAGTTGCACCAGGAGTCCTTTCTGTGTCTCCAAGTCGAGCTGACTGGTGGCAGGCGGTGCAGCAAGGGCAGTTTCTTGTGTAACTCTAGAGGGCAATTTTGTGTTTGTGTTGCATTCCCTTTGGAGCATGCTGATTGTTTGCCTCCCTGCAGACTTTCCAGAGATCTCCTTTGAGGAGCTGCACCTGGGGTATTACATCTGCAGAGCCAAGAAGGGCACAGGACTCTACGTAAGTATTTGGAACAACTGAGCTTTCTGTGACGCGTTCAGGGTAGCAGTGGTTCCTGTGCTTCAGGTGGCCGCTCTTGACTCAGCGAATGCCCAACTCGAGGGGAACGTAAGAACGCCCTCATACCTTCACTGTTCTGTGCAGCGAGTAGAAAACAGCAGGAGCTGCTGGCCTGAAGGCTTTGCCATCACTGAGCAAGCTGGTGTGGCCATAGGTGTCCCTGTTCACTGCAGGGGAGTTGGGTCGGATGGCTTTAAAGGTCCCTCCTGACTCAAACAGGTCTATGATTCTCCTTGCCTCTTCCTGATAACTGAGGCGCAGGCCTCACCAATGATGCAGGTACAAAACGTATTATCCAAAGCAGGAGTATCTGCTCGTAAAGTGGGGCAAGACCTGAATTGTCCAGTCCAAAATTTCCTTGCAGTTGCTCAGACCACTCTTGTTCCCCCTTTTAAAGAAAAAGGGGAAAGAAGGAGAAAGAAGGGGAAGGAAAGAGGGGAAAGAAAGAAGGGGAAGGAAAGAAGGGGAAAGAAAGAAGAGGAAAGAAAGAAGGGGAAAGAAAGAAGGGGAAAGGAAGAAGGGGAAAGGGGAAAGACCCAAATAAGAACGAACCAAAAGCCATGCTTAACAAAAGCATGTTTGTGTCCTCCCACGTTTAGATAAACGCTGTCCATCAGTATGTGCAGCAATGGAGAACCAGGCTGCAGGAGCTGAAGGTTTTAAACGCCTGGAGAACAGCATCGATGGTAAGCGTTAAGGAAAGGTGAAATACTTCTGTTCCTGATGTTGCTTTTCTCTTCAATCTCGTGTGAAGGTTTTTCTTAGGATTCCCATTTAGGCAGAGCTCAGGGTTCAGACTTCAGCACAGATGATTGTTCCGTGCTCAGAGAGCAGACTGAGCCAAAGCAGCGACACAGATAGAGCCATGGAACAAAGGAGAACAAGGCAGAGGAGAATGAGAGCTCCAGGGGTTGGGTGATGGCAATTCCTTCTTGCCCGTCAGGTTCCTGCTTCTAGGCTGTCTGCAGACAGCAGCCTGAGAGCGTTTTGTTTAAAGCTGCCATTGCTTCGGTTCAGTTTCTCAGTTCCGTTCAGTTGGTCGGCACACGTGGGTTTTTGCTTTAAGCGTGGATTGAAAGATGCCTGCCTGTGCAGGAATGTAGTTTTCATGGATGTATTTGGAACTTTTTCAGCTCCTTTGGAGAGAGAAAGCGGACACTGAACCATTACTGTTTCTTGTACTGGGAGGACAGCAAGCCCCAAGCCCTGGGTTCCCAAGTAAGTTTCTGCATCAGGAACCAGCGATTAAACCGGCGTTGATAAGCGTTCTTCTGCAGCACTGAAACGCAGCAGTGTTTCGGTATGGCAGGTGCAGGCATCCTGAGCCTTCCCATCCATTTCCTCCCTGCAGGCTCTCCAGCCAACAGCCGCAGTCCTTCAGTTCCATCGGCAGCCTCACTTCACGCTCCTGGAGCGGCCGCTGGCCGTGGACTGTGGGGCTTCCGGGCGCTGGGAGCTCGGCTGCTGCAAACCCTGCCCGCACCGCTGCGCTTGCTGTCGCTGCTCCCAAGGCAGCTGCAGAGACTTCTCAGCCGGGAGCAAGCAGCGCTTCGGCCGCACCGACAGCCGGTGCCTCTGGACACAGCGCCGCGTCCGCGCCTCTGCATCCCCACGGCATCAGAGCAGGCAGCTCTGCGCACCGAGGAGGGAACTGAGGGCCGGAGAGCTGGAGCAGCTAAGGGCCAAGAAGATCAGGCAAGGAAAGATCCCTGAGGCCATGACCAGCGGACCTTTCTACGACAAGGACTGGAGTTAATTCTGAACTTATGAGCCTTAATTCCATAGCATCTAAGTCTATTTAGAAGCTCTGTGCCATAATTCCATAGGATCTAAGTCAATTCTGAAGTTCTGTGCATATTCTGTGAAGGAATATGCCTTAATTATGTAAGGTTTAAGTTAATTGTGAAGGAATATGCCTTAATTATATAAGGTCTAAGTTAATTCTTAAGGTATATGAATTTAATTACAAAGGATGCTTTAATTATGCAGGGTCTAAGTTAATTCTGAAGGTATCTGCCTTAATTAGGTAGGTTCTATGTTAATTCTGAACTATATGCCTTAATTCCATAGCATTTAAGCTAATTGTGAAGGCATATGCCTTAATTCCATAGGTCTAAATTAATTGTGAAGGCATATGCCTTTAATTCTATAGGATCTGAGTAAATTCTGAATGCATATACCTTAATTCCATAGGTTGTAAGTTAATTCTGAAGGCATATCTCTTAAATATGCAGGGTCTAAGTTAACTCTGAAGGCATATGTCTTAATTCCATGGCATCTACTTTAATCTGAAGGTATATGCCTTAATTATATATGTTCTATGTTAATTCTGAATGTATATGCCTGAGTTCCATAGGATCTCAGTTAATTCTGAAGATATATGCTTTAATTAAGTAGAATTCTGAAGGCATATGCCTTAATTCCATAGCATCTAAGTTAATTGTGGAGCCATGTGGCTTAATCCATGCGATGTAATTTAAATCTGAAGGTATATGCCTTAGTTCCATAGCATCTAATTTAATTCTGATGCTATATGACATTAATTGCATAAATTGAAGTTAATTCTGATGGCATATGCCTTTAGTTGCAAGAAATCTTAGTTAGTTCTGAATGCATATGCCTTAATTATGCAGGGCTTAAGTTAATTCTGAAGGAATATGCCTTAATTACATCGGGTCTGAGTTAATTCTGTAGACATACGCCTTAAGTATTTAGTGTCTAACTTAATTCTCAAGGCATATTCCTTAATTCCATAGGATCTATGTTAATTCTGAAGGCGTATGCCTTAATTCCATGGAACTAAACTTTATTCTGAAGGTATAGGCCTTAATTATGTAGGGTCTAAGTTAATTCTGAAGGCATATGCCTTAATTATGTTGGGTTTAAGTTAATTCTGAAGTTATATTCCTTAATTTCATGGAATCTAAGTTAATTCTGTAGGCATATGCCATAATTATGTGGGATATAAGTTAATTCTGAAGTTATATGCCTTAATTTTGTGGGATTAAGCTGTATTCTGAAGGTATAGCCCTTTATTATATAGGATATAAGCTAATTCTGATGGCATAAGCCTTAATTCCATAGGTCTACGTTTATTCTTAAGGCATATGCCTTAATTATATGGGACTTAATTTAATTATGAAGGCATATTCCTTAATTCCATTGGATCTAACTTAATTCTGAAGGCATATGCTTTAATTATGCAGGGTCTAAGTTAATTCTGATGGCATATCCCTTAATTCCATGGGATCTAAGTTAATTCTCAAGGCATATGCCTTAATTACGTAAGTTGTACGTTAAGTCTGAAGGCATTTGCATTAATTCCGTAGGATCTGAGTTAATTCCGAAGACATATGCATTAATTACTTCGAATCCAACTTAATTCTGAAGGCATATGCCTTAATTATGTAGGGTTTAAGTTAGTTCTGATGGCATATGCCTTTAAATCCTTAGGATCTCAGTTAATTCTGCAGGCATATGCCTCAATTCCAATGCATCTAAGTTCATTCTGGAGGTATCCGCCTTAATTATATAGGTTCTATGTTAATTCTGAAGAATGTGCCTTAATTCCATAGCATCTAAGTTAATTGTCAAAGGTTGGGTCTAAGTTAATTCTGATGGCATATGCCTTAATTCCATAGCATCTCAGTTAATTCTGAAGGTGTATGCCTTAATTATGTAGAATCGAAGTTAATTCTGAAGGCATATGCCTTATTTTCATAACATCTAAGTTAATTGTGAAGGCATATGCGTTTAATTCCATAGGATCTGAGTTAATTCTGAAGGCATATGCCTGAATTATATAGTATCTAAGTTAATTCTGAAGTTATATGCCTTAATTCCATGGAACTAAACTTTATTCTGAAAGTATAGGCCTTAATTATGTAGGGTCTAAGTTAATTCTGAAGGTATATGCCTTAATTATGTTGGGTTTAAGTTAATTCTGAAGTTATATTCCTTAATTTCATGGAATCTAAGTTAATTCTGTAGGCATATGCCATAATTATGTGGGATATAAGTTAATTCTGAAGTTATATGCCTTAATTTTGTGGGATTAAGCTGTATTCTGAAGGTATAGGCCTTTATTATATAGGATATAAGCTAATTCTGATGGCATAAGCCTTAATTCCATAGGTCTACGTTTATTCTTAAGGCATATGCCTTAATTATATGGGACTTAATTTAATTATGAAGGCATATTCCTTAATTCCATTGGATCTAACTTAATTCTGAAGGGATATGCTTTAATTATGCATGGTCTAAGTTAATTCTGATGGCATATGCCTTTAAATCCTTAGGATATCAGTTAATTCTGCAGGCATATGCCTCAATTCCATTGCATCTAAGTTCATTCTGAAGGTATCCGCCTTAATTATATAGGTTCTATGTTAATTCTGAAGAATGTGCCTTAATTCCATAGCATCTAAGTTAATTGTCAAAGGTTGGGTCTAAGTTAATTCTGATGGCATAGGCCTTAATTCCATAGCATCTCAGTTAATTCTGAAGGTGTATGCCTTAATTATGTAGAATCGAAGTTAATTCTGAAGGCATATGCCTTATTTTCATAACATCTAAGTTAATTGTGAAGGCATATGCGTTTAATTCCATAGGATCTGAGTTAATTCTGAAGGCATATGCCTGAATTATATAGTATCTAAGTTAATTCTGAAGTTATATGCCTTAATTCCATGGATTTAAACATTATTCTGAAGGCATATGCCTTAATTATGTAGGGTCTCAGTTAATTCTGATGGCATTACCCTTAATTCCATGGGATCACAGTTAATTCTCAAGGCATATGCCTTAATTACGTAAGTTGTAAGTTAATTCTGAAGGCATTTCCCTAAATTTAATAGGATCTCAGTTAATTCTGAAGGCATAGGCCTTAATTCCATCTCATATAAATTAACTCTGAAGACATATGCCTTAAGTATGCAGGGTCTAAGTTAACTATGAAGGCATATGCCTTAATTCCATAGCATCTAATTTAATTGTGAAGGCATATGCCTTAATTCCATAGCTCTAAGTTAATTCTGATGGCATATGCCTTAATTCCATGGATTTAAACTTTATACTGAAGGCATATGCCTTAATTATGTAGGGTCTAAGTTAATTCTGAAGGCATATACCTTAATTCCATAGGATCTCAGTTAATTCTGAAGATATATGCTTTAATTATCTAGAATTCTGAAGACATATGCCTTAATTCCATAGCATCTAAGTTAATTGTGGAGGCATATGGCTTAATCCATAGGATGTAATTTAAATCTGAAGGTATATGCCTTTGTTCCATAGGGTCTAATTTAATTCTGATGCTATATGACATTAATTGCATAAATCGAAGTTAATTCTGATGGCATATGCCTTTAGTTGCATAGAATCTTAGTTAGTTCTGAATGCATATGCCTTAATTATGTAGAGTCTAAGTTAATTCTAAAGGAATATGCCTTAATTATGTAGGATCTAAGTTAATTCTGAAGGCATATGCTTTAATTTCATGTTATCTAAGTTAATACTGTAGGCATATGCCTTAATTATGTGGGGTTTAAGTTAATTCTGAAGTTATGTGCCTTAATTCCATGGGTTTAAATTGTATTCTGAAGGTATTGGCCTTTATTACATAGGATATAAGTTAATTCTGAAGGCATAAGTCTTTAATTGCATAAGATCAAAGTCATTTCTGACTGCATATGCCTTAATTCCATAGCATCTCAGTTAATTCTGGAGGCATATGCCTGAATTTTATAGTATCTAAGTTAATTCTGAAGGTATATACCTTAATTCCATGGATTTAAACTTTATTCTGAAGGCATATGCCTTAATTATGTAGGGTCTAAGTTAATTCTGAAGGCATTTGCCTTAATTATGTAGGGTCTAAGTTAATTATGAAGTCATATGCCATTAATTGCTTAGGGTCTAAGATAATTGTGAAAGCATATGCCTTAATTCCGTAGCATCTAAGTTAATTCTGAAGGCATATTCCTTAATTATTTAGTGTCTAAGTTAATTCTGAAGGCCTATGCCTTTATTCCAAGCGTCTAAATTAATTCTGAAGGCATATGTCTTAATTATGTAAGGTCTAAGTTAATTATGAAGTTATATGACTTTAATTACATAGGATCTAAGTTAATATTGAAGGCACATGCCTTTATTCCATAGATTGTAAGTTAATTCGGAAGACATATGCCTTAATTATGTTGGGTTTAAGTTAATTTTGAGGGCATATGCCTTTATTATGTGGCAAGTAAGTTAATTCTGAAGGCATATGCCTTTATTATATGGAATCTAAGCTAATTCTGAAGTCATATGCCAGTAATTGCATAGCATCTAAGTTAATTGTGAAGGCATATGCCTTTAATTCCATAGGATCTGAGTTAATTCTGAAGACATATGCCTGTATTATATGGTTTCTAAATTAATTGTGAAGGTACATGCCTTAATTCCATGGGATTAAACTTTATTCTGAAGGTATAGGCCTTAATTATGTAGGGTTTAAGTTAATTCCTATGGCATATCCCTTACTTCCATAGGTCTATGTTAATTGTGTAATCATATGCCTTAATTACGTAAGTTGTGAGTTCAGTCTGAAGGCATTTGCATTAATTCCATAGGATCTGAGCTAATTCTGAAGGATTATGCCTTAATTCCATAGCATCAAATTTAATTCTGAATGCATATGCATTAATTATGACGAATCCCACTTAATTCGGAAGGCATATGCCATAATTATGTAGGGTCTCAATCTATTCTGAAGGCATATGCCTTAATTCCACTGCATCTAAGTTAATTCTCAAGGTATCTGCTATAATTATATAGGTTCTATGTTAATTCTGAAGTATATGCCTTAATTGTATAGCATCTAAGTTATTTGTGAAGGCATATACCTTAATTATTTAGGGTCTAAGTTAATTCTGATGGCATATTCCTTAATTATGTAGGGTTTAAGTTAATTCTGAAGGTATATGCCTTAATTCCATGGGATTAAACTTTATTCTGAAGGTATAAGGCTTAATTATATAGGATCTAAGTTAATTCTTAAGGCATATGCCTTAATTACGTAAGTTGTAAGTTAAGTCTGAAGGCATTTGCATTAATTTCATAGGATCTCAGTTAATTCTGATGGCATATGCCTTAATTCCATAGCATCTCAGTTAATTCTGAAGGTGTATGCCTTAATTATGTAGAATCTAAACTAACTCTGAAGGCATATCCCTTAATTCCATACCTCTTAATTAATTGTGAAGGCATATGCCTTTAATTCTATAGGATCTAAGTTAATTCTGAAGGCATACGTCTTAATTTTCTGGGGCTAAATTATTTCTGAAGGCATATACCTTAATTATGTGGGGTCTGAGTTAACTCTGAAGGCGTATGCCTTAATTCCATGGAATTAAAGTTTATTCTGAAAGTATACGCCTTAATTATTTAGGGTCTAAGTTAATTGTGAAGGCATATGCCTTAATTATGTGCGATTTAAGTTCATTCTGAAGTTATATGCCTTAATTTTGTGGGATTAAACTGTATTCTGAAGGTATAGGCCTTTATTATATAGGATGTAAGTTAATTCTGATGGCATATGCCTAAATTCCATATGTCTACGTTTATTCTGAAGGCATATGCCTTTAATTCCATAGGATCTGAGTTAATTCTGAAGGCATATGCCATGAATTCCAGAGGATCTAAGTTAATTCTGAAGGTATATGCCTGAATTCCATGGATTTAAACCTTTTTCTGAAGGCGTATGCCTTAATTAAGTAGGGTCTAAGTCAATTCTCGTGGCATATGCCTTAATTCCATAGATCTAAGTTAATTGTGAAGGCATATGCCTTCAATTCTATACTATCTGAGTTAATTCTGAAGGCATATACCTTAATTCCATAGCATCTAAGTTAATTCTGAAGGTATACGCGTTAATTATGTAGGGTCTATGTTAATTCTGATGGCATATTCCTTAATTCCATAGGTCTAAGTTAATTGTGAATGTATATGCCTTTAATTCTATAGGATCTCAGTTAATTCTGAAGGCGTATGCCTTAATTATGTAGAATCTAAGTTAATCTGAAGGCATATGCCTTATTTTCATAGCATTTAAGTTAATTGTGATGGCATATGCCTTTAATTCCAGAGGATCTGAGTTAATTCTGAAGGTATAGGCCTTAATTATGTAGAATCGAATTTAATTCTGAAGGCATATGCCTTGATTATATAGGGTCTAAGTAAATTCTGAAGGCATATGCCTTAATTCCATAGCATCTATGATAGTTGTTATGGCCTATGCCTTAATTATGTAGAGTCTGATTTAATTCTGAAAGAATATGCCTTAATTACGTAGGGTATGAGTTAATTCTGAAGGCATATGCCTTAATTTTGTGGGCCTAAGTTATTTCTGAAGGCATATTCCTTAATTCCATAGCATCTAAGTTAATTCTGAAGGCATATGCCTTAATTATGTAGGGTCTAAGTTAATTCTGATGGCATATGCCTTAATTCCATGGGATCTCAGTTAATTCTGAAGGTATCTGCCTTAATTATGTAGAATCTAAGCTAATTCTGAAGGCATATGCCTTGAATTCCATAGAATCTAAGGTAATTCTGAAGATATATGCCTTTAATTCCGTAGGATCTAAGGTAATTGTGAAGTTCTGTGCCTTAATTTTATTGGGTTGAAGTTAATTCTGAATTTGTATGCCTTAATGGAATAGAAATAAATATGTTATATTATTTATTTTCACGTTTTTATGAAATAGAAATTAATATGTGATTCATTTACATATGTCTTAATTAAATAGAAATAAATATGTTATTTACCCATGTCTTTCTTAAATATAAATGAATATATGTTGTTGTATTATTTACATGGTCTGTCAATAAAAGTTGTTCTGTGACTCTTGTGCTGTGATGCAGCAGTGAGTTGGAATGCTTCTCTGTGACTTACCTTCTCTTTTAATCCCTTCACTCCTCTGTGTAATCAGTGACGATCCAGGCGCTGTGATTAAGAAACACACAAAGAGTTTGGCAGAGCAGGTTGTGACAGCACAAAGAAGAGATGAAGGCCTCACCCTTATCCTGGCTCCCTGGAAAGCTCCACAGGAGGGATCCCCAAAAGAGGCTCTTCCCCGCTGGCAGCCAGCTCTCAAATGGGGTCCAGGAGAGGCGCCGCCAGGCTCCGTCCCTCCCAGCAGCACAGCGCATTGCCTTCGCTGTGCTCCCAGGGCTGATCAGCGCTCGACCAGAGGCTCAGGCTGTGGCACAGCAGCTCCCTTCAGTCCTCACAGTCAGATGCCTCGTGCTACCAGCATTTCCACTGCACCTCTCTAGGCTCATAGATCTTGAGCGCTGGCCAACAGGTGGCTTCTGCCAAATGCTTCTCCCACTGCTCTCATGTTCCTCCCCCCATTGCCTTCAACATTGTTTTCAACAACCCGCTGCAGTTGGATTTTACCAGCAGCTGGTGCATGCAAGGGAATATGAGATCAGTTCACTTGATGCCAAGATCTTTGGCCCAACAATTTGCAAGGGAACTTTCAAAATGTGTCCCCCCATCCGACTCAATTCTTTCACTGCAGAGAAGACCTAAAATATTCTATCCAGCAATTGTTTTGTGTGCATCTATCTATCTATCTATCTATCTATCTATCTATCTATCTATCTATCTATCCAGTGACACAGAACCCACGAGATGCAGCAATCAGGTGGCACAGTGACACAACACTCAGGTGATGCAGCACCAAGGTGACACAGTGGCACAGCACCCAGGTGGCACAGTGGCACAGCACCCAGGAGATGCAGCACTCAAGTGGCACAGGGACAAAACACCCACATGGCGCAATACTCAGGTGACACAGTGGCACAGCTCCCAGGTGACACAGAGACACAACACCCAGGTGATGCAGCACCCAGGTGACACAGTGGCACAGCAGCGAGGTGACACAGTGACACAACACACAGGTGACGCAGCAACAAAGTGACACAGTGGCACAGCACCCAGGTGGCACAATACTCAGGTGGCACAGTGGCACAGCACCCAGGTGGCACACTGACACAGCACCCAGGTGACAAAGCACTCAGGTGACACAGTGAAACAACACCCAGGTGACACAGTGACACAGCACCCAAGTCCACAGCATCCAGTTGATGCAGCACCCAGGTGGCACAGTGACACAATATCCAGGTTGTACAGCACCCAGGAGGCACAGTGGCACAGCACCAGGTGAAGCAGCACCCAGGTGACAAACTGGAACAGCACCTAGGTGACACAGTGACACAAAACCCAGGTGGCACAGCACTCAGCTGCACACTGACACAGCACCCAGGTGACAAAGCACCCAGGTGACACAGTGACACAGCACACTGTTGACACAGCACCCAGGTGACACAGTGGCACAGCACCAAGGTGACACAGTGACACAGCACCCAAGTCCACAGCACCCAGGTGGCACAGTGACACACACTCAGATGACGCAGCACCCAGGTGGCGCAGCACCCAGGTGGCAGAATGACACAGTACCTAAGTGACGCAGCACTCAGGTGGCACAGTGACACAACACCCAGGTGATGCAGAACCCAGGTGACACAGTGGCACAACACCAAAGGTGGCACAGCACCCAGGGGCAGAGTGACACAGCACCAGGTGAAGCAGCACCCAGGTGACACAGTGGCACAGCACCCAGGTGGCACAGCACTCAGCTGGCACAGTGACACAGAACCCAGGTGGCACCCTGACACAGCACCCTGGTGACAGAGCACTCAGGTGACACAGTGAAACAACACCCAGGTGATGCAGTGACACAACACCCAGGTGGCACAGTTACACAGCACACTGTTGACGCAGCACCCAGGTGACACAGTGACACAACACCCAGGTGGCAAAGTGGCACAACACCCAGGTGACGCAGTGACACAACACCTAGGTGGTACAGTGACACAAAAGCAAGGTGACACAGAGCTCTGATGGCACAGTGACACAGCACCCAGGAGACGCAGCACTCAGGTGGCACAGTGACAAAGCATCAACATGACGCCACACTCAGGTGACACAGTGGCACAGCACCCAGGTGATGCAGAACTCAGGTGGCACAGTGATGCAGCACCCAGGTGATGCAGCACCCAGATGACACAGTGACACAACACCCACGTGACGTAGCACCTTGGTGACACAGTGACACAGCACCCAGTTGATAAAGAGCCGACCAGTTCATGGCCCTGCGATTGCCAGCCCAAGCACAAGACTTTTTGACCAGCTACGGAAAGAGGCAGCACCGTGTTTAAAAAGTTGGTTTCGTTTTTATTCAATACAAAAGGCTCTGGGTTGTATTTATCAACACAGCCCAAAATGAAACCCCAGCGTCCAGGGTTTCTGCTTAGCAATGAGTCATTCAGCCTCCAGGCAGACACGAGGAGAAGCCTGACCCTGTGGCTACGTCAGCTCCTCTCCCTCCAGGCCCGGCTAGCCGTACTTCAATCTCATACTAGACCGGCCCTGGCCCTGAAGAGACGCAGCCTGAAGGAACACAGCCTCTCCATCTCTTGCCATAGATGAAGACCTGCCTCTGGCAAGCCCTCTTTGCTTGGAATGCAGCACAAGCCCTTCCCTTCCAGGTGCCTTAGTTCTGCTGCACTGTCTGTGACAAGCGAAAGCACGGCCATGCCACAAAACCGGACGCTGACTCAGTCCGCTGCCTTTGGTGCCACCTCCGAGGAAGCATTCCACCTGATTCCAGTGCCCTGTGGGCCTTCTCGCTCAAGCCCTTCTCGGTTCTTTTTGCTCTCCTTCTGGGCTTCCTTCCTCAGCAGAGCAGCACTTGCCTTGGCTTTCTTCACTGTCTCGCCAGACCGAGTCCCAAGACTGTGCCAGTCCTACAAGAATCAAGGCACAAACGGTCAGGGAACCTTCACAGGTAACAAGTGGCTGACAGCTCGCTTGGGGAGCTCAAGTCACCGCCCGGGCAGCTGTGGCTGCCAGCACTGGAAACCGCCTTCCTGCCATCAGGGCACGCCAGAAACTCCACCTCTATCTCCTGCCCAAAAGTCCTATACGAACTTGAACCCAAAGCCATCTCCTGCAAGGCAGCGCCTGCACAGGGCTTGGACACTGCCTGGCAGCACACACAGCACAGCAGCAGCAGCAGCAGATGAGCAGCACCCCAAGGCTCCTGGCGTGCATCAGGAACACGCGCACACGGAAGGAAGGGCAGGACAAACGACGGCACGCTCAGCAGTGCCGGGCACAGCACCGTAGGCCACAGCTGCAGATTGTTCCCTCCCTGCCCATTGCCCGTGCCTTTCTATCAGCCTCAGAGAGCACGACTTACTGGCTTATGGCACCTGGAAACGGGCACGATTACAGCCAGCGCACAGAGCAGCTGCAAAGTGGCTCCACAGAAAAGACCGTGGTGCAGCACGTTCTCCGCCAGCGTGGGCTCAGGGATCTCAGCTGGGAGAAATGCTCACACAGCAGGCAGCCCGCTGCTCTCCTGCTCTCAAGGAGGCTGCTTTCTACAAGAGGGGAGAAAGAGTCGTTATTCTCTCATGCACACTGCTGTTACAGGCTGACTTAGAGCTGTTCTGAACATCTCCTTGTTCTACTGACCCAATGACAACGAAGGACACGAAACTTGCAGCTGCATTGTCTTTTACCACATGCCGAGGAAGGCGAGGGGAGCAGGAGCTGAAAAGGACAGGAGGACACAAAAGAAGGGCAAAGCTTAACAGAAAGCAGACCTGCTGCAGACAGTGCCACCAGCTGTGTTTGAACAGCAGTGCCTCAGCGCACGCTCACAGTAAGGCACACCTACCTTGCAAGGGCCGCTCAGGAAGGTTGTGACACAGGCACCCATTGCTCGATTGCTCCCCTGAGTCCCAACTCCATTTCTCAGCCACTCACATGCCTCGATGTTCTGCAACAGAAAAGTCACAAGACGGAAATTCAATTCATCGCAGACGTCCTCAAACCTCCCTTCTCAGGGCAGTCGCACTCATTTCTCTGCATGACAACTCGGGGAGGGCTTACCGAGTGAGCAGCATTTACTGCCAGTTGGCAGCGTCAACCTATGCCTAACTCTAACCTCCTAACAGTAACCTATGCCTAACTCTACACTCCTAACAGTAACCTATGCCTAACTCTAACCTCCTAACAGTAACCTATGCCTATTGCTAAAACTAAACTGAACACTAAAACTAAGCTAACACTAAAATCAACAACAAAGCCCAGAAGTGGGACCTAACTCCTAAGGAGGAAGATGGAACTGGGGGCCCGCAGAAGCGCAGAGGAGCAACAAGGTGGAGGAGGAGCAGATGGTCAGCAATGCCACCCAGCTAATGCCGGGGGCGGGGGCCGCGCAGAGGGTAAGGGGCCGAGCGCCCGGACCAGCGATGGCGGAGCTGTGAGCGCGCCAACACGGGGCCTGGCACGGTGGTGTGGTGCCAGGCCAGCTGTGCCGCAGGCGGATCCACCTCCATGGGTTCCTCTGGAGGCGGATCCACCTCCATGGGCTCCTCTGGAGGCGGATCCACCTCCATGGGCTCCCCATGGTCGCTCACAGCGCTGGCCCGGGCGCGATGGAACCGGGCTCCCTTCCTCCTCTCCCTCCTCTGCTTGATGGTCATGGTGGGCCCCCTCCTCCTCTTCGGTTCTGGGGCCCCCAGCTCCCTCTTCCCATTTATAACCACTCTCTCTTCCACTCTCGCTCTCTTCGTGCTGGACATGGCTGCCACCTGCCCAGCACTCTCAGAGACGAGTGCGCCGGGTGGGGCGGCAGTGACCAAGGTGACGGCTGTGACATGGGCAAGGTTCCACAATGGCACCTGTGCTGCTGGGAGCGGCGTTCCGCACGGGATGAGGAGGGGGCTGCAGGGCACGGGACGGCGGCGAGAAGGCGCTCCCTGTGCCCAGCGGGCAGCCCTTCTCTGCGGCCAGCAACAGGGCACAGAGGAGCCGGAGCCGAGGAAAGGGCCCGCAGCCTCCTTCGCCCTCTGCACATCACATACAGGCGGTGCAGCACCAGGGCACTGACGTTGCATTTCCTGAACATGCAGCGTTTGGGACGCTGCCTTACTCCTGTGTTTGCATCAAATGCAACACGGAGGGAATCGCGCAGTCATTTCCTATTTCTAATGAAATAAAAGGGGTGAAGCAACAACTGATGTTTTCAGAATTGCTGTCACGGTTATCCTGTAGGCACGGGAATCCAAGCCTCCACCACCTGCTGCTTTAACTGCAGCCACATTTAACTCCCCTATTGTGCCACTCACATTAGGCAGCTCTTGCTTTCCCTCACTCAGAGTACACAAACATTTCTATTTCTTAAAGTTAAGATATTATTTATAATAAGATTTAATTTATTACAAGGTATTATTTCATATCTTTGAGGCAACAGACCAATCATTGGACCAGTTCCACATGGGTATGAAATATCTGTGCCCACATTGCTCTCAGGAGGTGCAGTGTATGAACATCTAAAGCCACACAGCAGATTATGTCCTGCAACAGTGACTTTCCTTCTGCTTATTTATACCACTTCCTTACTGTTGGACTTCTTTCTAATTTGAGGACAGCAAGTCGTCTCACTGACTTAGCAGTTCACAGCAAGCATCATAACTGCTTAAAATTTAATTCCTTTCTTGATTGAACCACACACACACACGCACACACACACACACACTTGAAGGTCTACTAGGTCAAACAGTTTAGAAAACCCTCACTTTAACAGCTGTTGGCAATTTCTGTTGTGCAGCAAAAGGCAGATGTGACGTGTATTTTGGTGTGCTTAAAATAAGAGAACAGAAAAGGCAGCAGAAAAATTCATTCAGCTCGTAGCCGGGTGGAAGAGGACCTTGGCTGACCGTAGTTATGCCCGAGTTGGAGGACTTGCTGGCTGCTCTTGTCTTGGTGTGGATGTGCTGAGCGCAGCAGCTGCAGGAGCTGTTGTTGTGCTGCTGCCCCCTCAGGGCTCGGTTCTGAAGACGTTTTGCAGCTGCCAGTGAACTGCACTGGCCCCACCGTTCTCTGTGGACGTGGATGCAGAACCATTCACGCTTCCTCTGACGCCAGACGTGTCAGAAGAAAAGAAAAATCTTTCCTTGGTGTTTCTCTCCTCGTTGGAAACCTATTTCAGAATTTGTAAGTCACAAAAGTCAACGTGCAAAAGGTGGTGGTTTGAAGTCGGGCACACATGTAGCCACATTTTCTACTGCACACACAAAAGGCAGCTGAGCTGCACTCTGTAAAAATGCTTCAGTCCAAGAACTGCTATCAGCTGCACAGCTTTGACATTACAAAGAAAAGTTATTCACCAAACAACTTGTCTGCATTCTCTGAACATTGGATGATTGTAAAGAAAAAGCCACCTGCTGGCACTGATGGATTTCCCATTTATGATTTGCAACAACTTCAGAGGCAGCATGCGTAACAGTGCCAAGAAGAGATGTGACACAACGTGGAAAAATTAAGGCTGTGGAAGGGAGAATACATGCCTTCTGTAAACGCTGTCAGATTTTTTTTCCATGCAGGCCATTTGGGATGCAGTACTAAGAACTGTACTCAAGTCTTATTACTAAGCTACACTGCCTTTATCTTTTCAAATAATTACTGCAGCCTGGTTTTCCATCCAGCCTCAGTATCCATCAACTGGGGGGGCCTCTTCAAACCTCACAGAGATGGGAACAGGCCTCGGTCATCCTGATGCCCTGTAAAGTATCATCACACCTATGGGGCCTAGAGGGAGGATTCCTTCGTACATGGAAGGGTTTGGGCTGGAAAGGACCTTTCAGATCACCTAGTGCCAACTCCCCTGCTTACAGCAGCTTCTGCTAGACCAGATTGCTCAAAGCCCCATCCAGTCTGACCTTGAATGCTTCCAGGGAGGAAGCATCCACAACCTTGAGGAAGACTGTGAAGCAAAACAGACCTGGCTGGCCTGAAAGGGTCAAACAGGGAACACGCGGCCCCTCCTGAAAGGGAAGGACTGCCATGTGAAACTGGCAAGCATAAGCTACAGCTTCTTCGTTCCGTGACCAAGAGCAGAACATGTTCTGTGGAGAGAACACCTTTTGATCACTGTACTGACCATAATCCACAAAGAGCTAATTAAGTAATGATGTATTGCTGTCAGCTGCATGAATGTTATCTGATTGAAGTATTGTATACTCCTGTAGCTAAAAGATATAAAAACGCTGTAACAACAATAAACTTTGCTTCTTGCGCCACCAGAGCCTTAAGCCCGTCTGTCCCAGGCGTCTTGAGCTGGTCTCCGTCAGATGGGATGTTCTGGGAAAGTGTGGGATGGTTCTGCGATGGGCTGGGATGTTCTGGGATGTGTTGCGATGTGCTGGGATGCTGCTGGGATGTGCTGGGATGATGCTGGGGAGTGCAGGGCTTGGGCTGGGCAGTGGCTGGGTTGTGCTGGATGGTGTGAGCTGTTCTGGGATGTGCTGGAATAGTGCTGCAATGGTGCTGGAATGGTGCTGGGATGATGCTGGGAAGGTGCTGGGAAGGTGTGGGATGGCGCTGGTATATGGCTGGGACATGCTGGGATGGTATGGAATTGTGTGGGACGTGCTGGGTTGTTGTGGGATGGTGCTGCAATGTTGTGGGATGCAGCTGGGATGGTGCTGGTTTGTGCTGTGATGGTGTGGAGGATGTGTGATGCGGCTGGGAGGTGCTTGAATGTTGCTGGGAAGGTGCTGGGATCGTGTGGAATAGCATGGGATGTCTTGGTTGTGCTGGGATGAGCTGGGATGTGGCTGGGATGTGATGGGATGGGGCTCGAATGTGCTGGGATGTGCTGGGATGTTCTGGGATGGTGCTGCAAAGGTGTGGGATGGTTCTGGGATATGCTGGGATGCGGTGGTCTTGTGCTGGGATGTCCTGGAATGTGCTGGGACGTGCTGGGGTGTGCTGGGATGTTGTGGGATGATGCTGGGATATGCTGAGACGTGCTGGAATCTGCTGGGATGGTGCTGGGAAGGTGTGGGATTGTTGTAGGATATGCTGGGATGCGGTGGGCTGGTGCTGGGTTGTCCTGGGATTATGCTAGTACAGGGCTGGGATGGTTCTGGGATGGTGCTGGAATGTGCCGGAATTGTGTGGGACGTGCTGGGTTGTGCTGGGATGGTGCTGCAATGTACTGGGATGGTGTGGGATGCAGTTGGGATGGTGCTGGTTTGTTGTGTGATGGTGTGGAGGATGTGTGATGGGGCTGGGATGTGCTGGAATGGTGCTGGGATAGTGCTGGAATTGTGTGGAATAGTATGGGATGTCAGGATTGTGCTGGGATGGTGCTCAGATGTGCTGTGATGAGCTGGGCTGTGGTTGGGATGTGCTGGGCCATGCTGGGATGGTGCTGGGATGTGCTGGGATGTGGTGGGATGCACTGGGATGGGGCTCGAATGTCCTGGGATGTGCTGGGATGATGTGGGATGGTGCTGTGAAGTGTTGGTATGTTGTGGGATGCAGCAGCTGGGATGAGATGTGCTGGGATGTGCTGGGATCATCCTTGGACTTGCTGGGATGTTGTGGGATGGTGCTGGGATGTTCTGTATTGTGTGGGATGTGCTTGAATGGTGCTGAGATGGTGCTGGGATGCTGAGCGCCAGCCAGCTGCCCACGTGGCAGCTCTGCAACTTGCATAACTCTGCTACGCAGCTGCGTAGATGGCAGCGTGTGATGGAAAGTTCTCCTCAGGCTTTGGGTGCAGAAGTGCCTGCAGGGAAGGCCGGGCCAAAATCCTTGGCTGCCTGCCGTGCCGGAGCCCCACAGGCGTCCCAGGGGTGGCTGTTGTCTCTATTGACTTCACCAAAAAGACCATTCGGTTCAATCCTTTGTTTGTCTGAAATGTATTTTCGTGCTTTGTGTTCAGGTCCTGAGAGACAGAAAGAGGCATGGAGAATTGGAGAATATCCGCAGAGGCTCTGCCATGTCCTGAAGAAAATGGTGAAGGAGAAGGCAGCACAGGGTGGGTGTCTTTCTGTCTGTTCACTGAAGGACTGGGGAAGCAGAGTTTCTAGATAGATACATGGATGGGATGCAGGTGCTGGGATGGATCTGGGATGAGCTGGTATGGTGCTGGGATGGTTCTGGAAGTGCTGGGATGGTGTGGGATGAACTGTGATGTCCTTGTATGGTGCTGGTATGGGGCTGGGATGTGCTTGAATCCTGCTGGAACGTGCTGGGATGATGCTGGTTGTGCAGGGATGGTTCTGGGATATGCTGGGATGTCCTGGATTGGTGCTGGGATGTCCATGGATGGTGCTGGTAAGAGGCTGGGATGTGCTGGTTTGTGCTTAGTTGTGCTGGGATGGTGTGGGATGGTGCTGCGAAGTGGTGGAATGTTCTTTGATGCAGCTGCTGGGATGAGATGTGCTGGGATGTGATTGGATGGTGCTGAGATGTTCTGTAATGGTGTGGGATGTGCTTGAATGGTGCTTAGATGGTGCTGGGATGGTACTAGTTTGTGCTGGGATGTTACTGGGATGTGGCTGGGATGCGCTGTGATGGTGCTTGTTTGTGCTGGGATGAGTCTGGGATTTGCTGGGAGGGGACTGGGATGTGATGGGATGGTCTAGGATGGTTCTGGGGTGGTGCTGGGTTGTGCTGGGATATGCTAGGGTGTGCTTGGCTGGGGCTGGGCTGGTGCTGGGATGATGTGGGATGATGCTAGGATGTGCTGGAATGGTGCTGGGATGTGCTGGGTTGTTCTGGAATGGTGCTGGGAAGATGTACGATGGTTCTGGGATATGTTGGGATGCAGTGGGCTGGTGCTGGGATGTGCTGTGATGGTGCTGGTATGGGGCTGGGATGTGCTGGGTTGTGCTGGGATGGGGCTGTAATGTACTGGGATGGTGTGGGATGCAGCTGGGATGGTGCTGGTTTGTTCTGTGATGGTGTGGAGGATGTTTGATGCGGCTGGGAGGTGCAGGAATGGTGCTGGGAAGGTGCTGGGATCGTGTGGAATAGTATGGGATGTCTTGGTTGTGCTGGGATGAGCTGGGATGTGGTGGGATGTTCTGGGATGTTGTGGGATGCAGCTGGGATTGTGCTGGGTTGTACTGGGATGTGCTGGGATGTTGTGGGACGCAGCGGCTGGGATGAGATGTGCTGGGATGTGCTGGCATCATCCTTGGACATACTGGGGTGTTGTGGGATGGTGTGGAATGGTGCTGGGATGTGCTGCAAAGTGGTGGGATGTTCTGGGATGCAGCGGCTGGGATGAGATGTGCTGGGATGTGCTGGGATCATCCTTGGACATGCTGGGATGTTGTGGGATGGTGCTGGGATGTTCTGTATTGTGTGGGATGTGCTTGAATGGTGCTGAGATGGTGCTGGGATGCTGAGCGCCAGCCAGCTGCCCACGTGGCAGCTCTGCAACTTGCATAACTCTGCTACGCAGCTGCGTAGATGGCAGCGTGTGATGGAAAGTTCTCCTCAGGCTTTGGGTGCAGAAGTGCCTGCAGGGAAGGCCGGGCCAAAATCCTTGGCTGCCTGCCGTGCTGGAGCCCCACAGGCGTCCCAGGGGTGGCTGTTGTCTTTATTGACTTCACCAAAAAGACCATTCGGTTCAATCCTTTGTTTGTCTGAAATGTATTTTTGTGCTTTGTGTTCAGGTCCTGAGAGACAGAAGAGGCATGGAGAATTGGAGAATATCCGCAGAGGCTCTGCCATGTCCTGAAGAAAATGGTGAAGGAGAAGGCAGCACAGGGTGGGTGTCTTTCTGTCTGTTCACTGAAGGACTGGGGAAGCAGAGTTTCTAGATAGATACATGGATGGGATGCAGGTGCTGGGATGGTTCTGGGATGTGCTGGGATGTGCTGGGCGAGTGCTGGGCGGGTGCTGGGATGGTGTGGAATTGTGTGGGACGTGCTGGGTTGTGCTGGGATGGGGCTGAGATTTTTTTTGGATAGTGCTGGGATGGTGTGGGATGCAGCTGGGATGGTGCTGGCTTGTGCTGGGATGGTGTGGGATGGTGCTGCGAAGTGGTGGAATGTTCTGGGATGCAGCTGCTGGGATGAGATGTGCTGGGATGGTGCTGAGATGTTCTGTAATGGCGTGGGATGTGCTTGAATGGTTCTTAGATGGTGCTTAGATGGTGCTGGCGTGGGCTGGGACATGCTGGGATGTTCCTGGAATGGTGCTGGGATGTTACAGGGATGGTGCTGGGATGCGCTGTGACGGTGCTGGGATGTGCTGGGATGGGCTGGGATTTGCTGGTATGGGGCTGGGATGTGCTGGGTTGTGCTGGGATGGGGCTGTAATATACTGGGATGGTGTGGGATGCAGCTGGGATGGTGCTGGTTTGTTGTGTGATGGTGTGGATGATGTGTGATGGGGCTGGGAGGTGCAGGAATGGTGCTGGGAAGGTGCTGGGATCGTGTGGAATAGTATGGGATGTCTTGGTTGTGCTGGGATGAGCTGGGGTGTGGTGGGATGTACTGGGATGTTGTGGGATGCAGCTGGGATTGTGCTGGGTTGTACTGGGATGTGCTGGGATGTTGTGGGACGCGGCGGCTGGGATGAGATGTGCTGGGATCATCCTTGGACATACTGGGGTGTTGTGGGATGGTGTGGAATGGTGCTGGGATGTGCTGCAAAGTGGTGGGATGTTCTGGGATGCAGCGGCTGGGATGAGATGTGCTGGGATGTGCTGGGATCATCCTTGAACATGCTGGGATGTTGTGGGATGGTGCTGGGATGTTCTGTATTGTGTGGGATGTGCTTGAATGGTGCTTAGATGGTGCTGGGATGCTGAGCGCCAGCCAGCTGCCCACGTGGCAGCTCTGCAACTTGCATAACTCTGCTACGCAGCTGCGTAGATGGCAGCGTGTGATGGAAAGTTCTCCTCAGGCTTTGGGTGCAGAAGTGCCTGCAGGGAAGGCCGGGCCAAAATCCTTGGCTGCCTGCCGTGCTGGAGCCCCACAGGCGTCCCAGGGGTGGCTGTTGTCTTTATTGACTTCACCAAAAAGACCATTTGGTTCAATCCTTTGTTTGTCTGAAATGTATTTTTGTGCTTTGTGTTCAGGTCCTGAGAGACAGAAGAGGCATGGAGAATTGGAGAATATCCGCAGAGGCTCTGCCATGTCCTGAAGAAAATGGTGAAGGAGAAGGCAGCACAGGGTGGGTGTCTTTCTGTCTGTTCACTGAAGGACTGGGGAAGCAGAGTTTCTAGATAGATACATGGATGGGATGCAAGTGCTGGGATGGTTCTGGGATGTGCTGGGATGTGCTGGGATGTGCTGGGATGGTGTGGGGTTGTGATGGGATTGTGATGGGATGTTCTGGGAAAGTGTGGGATGGTTCTGCGATGGGGCTGGGATGTTCTGGGATGTGTTGTGATGTGCTGGGATGATGCTGGGATGTGCTGGGATGATGCTGGGGAGTGCAGGGCTTGGGCTGGGCAGTGGCTGGGATGTGCTGGATGGTGTGGGCTGTTCTGGGATGTGCTGGAATAGTGCTGGAATGGTGCTGGGATGGTGCTGGGACGTGCTGGGACGTGCTGGGATGGTATGGAATTGTGTGGGACGTGCTGGGTTGTGCTGGGATGGGGCTGGGACGTGCTGGGGTGTTGTGGGATGGTGCTGCAATGTACTGGGATGGTGTGGGATGCAGCTGGGATGGTGCTGGTTTGTTCTGTGATGGTGTGGAGGATGTTTGATGCGGCTGGGAGGTGCAGGAATGGTGCTGGGAACGTGCTGGGATCGTGTGGAATAGTATGGGATGTCTTGGTTGTGCTGGGATGAGCTGGGATGTGGTGGGATGTACTGGGATGGTGCTGCGAAGGTGTGGGATGGTTCTGGGATATGCTGGGATGCGGTGGTCTTGTGCTGGGATGTCCTGGAATGTGCTGGGATGTCCTGGAATGTGCTGGGAGGTGCTGGGGTGTGCTGGGATGGTGTGGGATGATGCTGGGATGTGCTTTGCTTTGATGTGCTGGGATGTTCTGGGATGGTGCTTGGAAGGTGTGGAATGGTTCTGGGATATGCTGGGATGTGGTGGGCTGGTGCTGGGATGTCCTGGGATGGTGCTGGTATGCGGCTGGGATGTTGTGTGCTGGTGCTGTGAATGTGCTGGGAAGGTGATGGGCAGGTGGTGGGATGGTGTGGAACTGTGTGGGACGTGCTGGGTTGTGCCGGGATGGGGCTGGGACCAGCTGGGATGTTGTGGGATGCAGCTGGGATTGTGCTGGGTTGTACTGGGATGTGCTGGGATGTTGTGGGATGCAGCGGCTGGGATGAGATGTGCTGGGATGTGCTGGGATCATCCTTGGACATACTGGGGTGTTGTGGGATGGTGTGGAATGGTGCTGGGATGTGCTGCAAAGTGGTGGGATGTTGTGGGATGCAGCGGATGGGATAAGATGTGCTGGGATGTGCTGGGATCATCCTTGGACATGCTGGGATGTTGTGGGATGGTGCTGGGATGTTCTGTAATGGTGTGGGATGTGCTTGAATGGTTCTTAGATGGTGCTTAGATGGTGCTGGCATGGGCTGGGACATGCTGGGATGTTCCTGGAATGGTGCTGGGATGTTACTGGGATGGTGCTGGGATGCGCTGTGATGGTGCTGGGATGTGCTGGGATGGGCTGGGATGTGCTGGGATGGGCTGGGATTTGCTGGGATGGGCTGGGATGTGCTGAGATGGGGCTGGGATTTGCTGTGATGGTGTGGGAATTTGATGGGATGTTGCTGGGATGTGCTGCGATGTGGTGGGATGTTCTGGGATGCAGTGGCTGGAATGAGATGTGCTGGGATGTGCTGGGATCATCCTTGGACATGCTGGGGTGTTGTGGGATGGTGCTGGGATGTACTGGGAAAGTGCTGGGATGTTCTGTCATGGTGTGAGATGGTGTGTGATGCGGCTGGGAGGTGCTGGAATCGTGCTGGGATGATGCTGGGATCGTGCAAAATAGTATGGGATGAATGGGTTGTGCTGGGATGGTGGTCAGATGTGCTGGGATGATGCTGGTTTGATGCTTGGTTATGCTGGGATCGTGCTGGGATGGTGTGGGATGAGCTAGGATGTGCTGGGATATTCTGGGCTGTGCTGGGGTGGTGCTGGGATGGGCTGGGATGAAGCTGGGATGAGCTGGGATCACAGAATCACACAGAATCACAGAACTGTAGGGGTTGGAAGGGACCTCCAGAGCTCATCGAGTCCAACCCCCTGCCCAAGCAGTTCCTACACCAAGTCACACAGGTCGGCATCCAGGCAGGTCTTGAACATCTCCAGAGCAGGAGACTCCCCCACCTCCCTGGGCAGCCTGTTCCAGCTCTCCGTCACCTCACTGTAAAGAAGTTCTTGTGCATATTTGTGCAGAACTTCCTATGCTGCAGTTTCCATCCATTCCCCTTGTCCTGTCTCCACTCACCACTGAACAGAGTCCGGCCTCGCCATTCTGCCCCCCACACCTCAGATACTGATAGACCTGGATCAGGTCCCCTCTCAGCCTTCTTTTCTCCAGGCTGAACAGACCCAGTTCACTCAGCCTTTCCTCATAGCAGAGATGCTCCAGGCCCCTCACCATCTTGGTGGCCCTCCGCTGGACTCTTTCCAAGAGATCCCTGTCTGTTTTGTACTGGGGAGCCCAGAACTGGACGCAGAGCTCCAGATGAGGCCTCAGCAGGGCAGAGCAGAGGGGGGGATCACCTCCCTCGACCTGCTGGCCACGCTCTGTGCAATGCACCCCAGGATGCCATTGGCCCTCTTGGCCACAAGGGCACACTGCTGGCTCACGGCCGACCTGTCGTCCACCAGGACACCCAGGTCCCTCTCCGCAGAGCTCCCCTCCAGCAGCTCATCCCCAACCTGTACTGGTGCATGCAATTATTCCTCCCCAGATGCAAGACTCTACTCTTGCTTTTGTTAAACCTCATGTGTTTTTTTCTGCCCAGCTCTCCAGCCTGTCCAGCTCTCGCTGAACGGCAGCGCGGCCTTCAGGCATTTCAGCCAATCCTCCCAACTTGGTATCATCAGCAAACTTGCTGAGGGTGGCCACTATCCCCTCCTCAAGGTCATTGGTGAAGATGTTGAACAATCCCTGTTTTTCCCCTAAAATCTGGGGTATTTTCGCTTAAATCTGGGGTTTTCTGCTAGAAATCCCTGTTTTTCCCCTTAAATCTAATGTTTTTCCCCTTCAATATGGCTTTTCCTTTTAGTAATCCCAGTTTTTCCCCTGAAATCTGGGTTGTTCTGCTAGATATCCGTTTTTCCTCTTAAATATGGGTTTTTCTCTTAGAAATCCCTGTTTTTCTCCTTAAATCCGTGGTTTTCTCCCAGAAATCCCTGTTTTTCCCCTTAAATCTGGGGTTTTTCCCCTTCAATATGGCTTTTCCTTTTAGAAATCCCTGTTTTTCCCCTTAAACCTGGGGTTTTCTCCTACACATCCCCGTTTTTCCCCTTGTGCAAGGATGTGCACACGTGTGTGTGACTGCACAGCTGTTATGTGAGTGCGTCAGAACGTCCTTGGGGCAGCAGCTCATGGATGCCACTGGACAAATCGGGCCGTGCGCTCTGTGTTGATCTCTATGGTGATGTTTTTATTGACTAAACCAAACTAGGAATGCCGAGTTGGGCGGCACTCGGAACGCTGCCCTGCAACGCCGCGCACTGCAGCGCTGCCTGCTGATGCTCCTCCTCTCAGTCGTTCAGCTGCAGCTTCTGCATCATCTCCACCAGGCTGTTCATGGCGGAGGACTGGAAAGAAACAGAGCGGGTGTAGAAACAGGACAGAAACAATGTGGGCAGATCTCCTTAAGCAAGGCTGATGAGTGCACTTGCAGAACGGCCCCATGCAGCACAGCCCGTTCCTGCCATTCAGGTCACTGGCGTTACTTCCCACAGCAGCTGCCTATGCTAAGATTCATGCTCTGCTGGGGGAACGAGGTTTGCAAGGTCGCAGTGCCCGACACGGCAAGGCTCTTTATGGCAGCAAAACCCTCCGGCCGTTACCAACGGTGCCCTTCTGAAGGCAGAGGAAGGCACCCAAGCTCCCCTGGGCAGCTCTCACTGACAGCGTGATTTCCTCAGACACACAGCGGGGTGTTTTTCTGTGACATCGCTGCCCTCAGGACATCACAGCATCTTTCACGGCTGTCAGACACAGGCACTGAGGGCAACAAGAGCCGTGTCTGTGCTCACCAGGGACTCACCTCTGCATGTGCAGCTGCAGCCCTGAGGGAAGCCTTCTTCAGTTGCCCTCTCCTCTCTTTTTGTTGTCGTCTTCTTGCTATAAAGCAAGAATAAAAATGAATTCATTCTGTCCGCAGCAGAACGGTGTAAACAGGGTACCGCAAAAGCAGAAGGCAGAACAAAGACAGGGGAAATTTGAGCAGGAAGCCTCTCAGTGAATGCCATTTCCAGGGGGACAAACAGAAGACCAGCGTGCAGTTAAAGAGGCGGGGTTACATGGCACCTCAGTGCCTTGGGACTTTGGAGGCTTCAACTCTTTTCCCCTCTGCAGAGAAGGAAAAAGCAAAGCAAACCCCGTGCAGCCTCCGTGTGCTTGATAAGGGCAGCACCTGCCCTGCAGGGCGGTAGCACAGCACCTGCTTACCTCTCAGCTTGGAGCTCCGTGCTGCAGCAGGCCCAGGCTGTGCTGCTGGAGCCGGCACGCTGCCTCCGCTCTCAGCCCTCGCTCTTTTGGTAGCAGGCAGCTGCGCTGCTGTTTGCTGCTCTTCTTCCAAGCCCTTGCGTTTACCTCCAGCCAGGGACTTGGAGACAGAGCGGGGGCACACGGCAGGGGCAGGTCTTCCCCCTGAGCTGGGACCTGCTGATGGAGGAAGCCCTCCAGCCTGCAGACGAGCTCTCTCTGAAAGGACCTCCTGCACCGCTTTCGCGTAGATCTTTCCGTTGGGCTCAGCACCTCTGTCTGTTATCATCAAGAGAAGAGAAGAGAGGAGATACAACGAGAGTCCAGTGCTTCTTTCAGTCTGCAAGATGGGCCACGATACTCTGAAATCTGTTCTTGAGCGTGCACAGTATGGAATCTTAGCACGTTGGGTTGAGATTACAAAACAGGACAGGAAGGTAATAGTAGATCCCAGGGATTAATACCTCCAGCAAGACACAGCAACGTCAGTCCCAGAAAGAACAGACAGAGAGCCCAGCTAGAAAGACAGTGCACCAAACCCAGGTGCCTGCTGTGTGTCCGTACCTCTCTTGGGTGCTGTGCCACACTCGGTGCTTCTGCCTTGCCTTTCTGCAAGGCTGCGCTTGGCTGGAAGGCTGCTTGCATCAGCTTCTGACAGAAAGGAAACAAAGACATGAAGAGCATCTCTTTGGACAAACATTTTAGCACTGCCAGCCACAGACTTCTGCTCCTCAAGCATCGTTTCTTTCCGCTGCTACAGCGTTGTGCCACTTCTGCAGTCAGCACAGATCTGCAGCGCCCTTTCGTCTCCCCTCCATCACACACAGCCCTGCATGCAGCCCTGCTTAGAGGCAGCACCCACACCACAGCTCCCAGGAGCTTCTTACCTGGGGAGGCTTTCCGTTTCCCCCCGTGCCCAGCACCATCCCACGGACGCGCAGGCTCCGTCCCTGCAACAACAGATCCAGTGTGATTGCACAGACACCAGGAGCAGCCCTGTCTTGTTAGCCCACACCCACCCCCAAAACCAAAAGACGCTGTTCTACAGCCAGAGCAGAAACTGATGTTCAGACTGCAGTGTGCTTACACAAAGCATTACTGCTCTCATTCCTGTCAGATGGCAGCAGAGGAACCCCGGACTGCCTGACTGCTCTGCAATCTGCAGAGCAAAGCTGCATCAGCAAACAAAACGCTACCGGGTGCAAAAGTTGAGGCAGGTATTTTTTGGCCCTAAAAGGAATGCACTCAGCTCTGAGCACCACCACTTATACACAGACTTCTGTTGTGCTGCTGCCATCAGCTGTTGCTGTCGGCCTCTCTAATGCTTCCATCGTGGTTACTGGACATCGCTACAGCACTGCAGCCGCTCAGAAGTGATACCTAGCATGCATTCCTCCATCCTTCACGACAGAGGACTGCAGAAACTCACTTTTGCGTGGCAGTGAGGACGGCCCGTCCCCATCGCGTCCCTCTGTGCGCTGCGAGGCGCCGTTGGATCTCTGGCAGCCTGCTGGCTGCTGCCTCCAAACGCGGGGAACCGCGCCGCGCTGCTTCTGAGGAGAGAAAGGAAGAAACGTTGGAGGGAACGGGCAGCCAAGGTTTGCACAGAGCTTCCAGGTCGTGCCAGAGATGGGATAGCAGAGTGCTGAGATGTTCTTTATCACTAAGGGAAAATAGGGCCCCAGTCATGCCCACGCCATCAGCCCGGGCTGTCAGCAGCGAGCGCAGAATGCAACTGGTGACTGAGGTCCCAAAGGACCTGCAGGGCTCCCCCTGCTCCAGCCGTTCCCTGAAACGTGAGAAAAAGGAAGAAGAAGCAAGCCAAGGAAACCCAGCCGTACCTTTCCTCTCCCAGAGCAGGAATTGGAACTGCGGTCGTCCCCTGGCTGAGACATGGCCGCTGTCTCAGAGGAAGCTGAAGTTCCAAGGGCTGTGCACAGGAACTTCTGTGCTCTTGGATAGAGCTGGCTTCCCTCTGTCTTTGATGGCCTTGATCTCTAAGAATCTCCTTTTGGACAGGAACCCTGCAGAAAGGATCCACCAGTGAAACATCAGGAGGAAGAAGCATCTTCCCAGCTTTCTTCTGCCGCGCCATGGAGTCTCTTGAGGAGGGCAGCGTCTGGACGTCAGCTGGCTGCGAGAGCCGCCTGCCACCAGGTCCAGTTTGTGTCTGACTGCCACGGCTTGTGTCAGCAAGCGCCCTTCTCCATCTCCTCAACAGCTCTGCACCCAGCCATGCGTGGGGCAGGGGGTAGAGCTGTGCTCTGAGAAGCTTGTGCTGTCCTTGCTTTTCAACGTCCGCCATGAAGGCGGGGGCTCAGCAGTGATTTTCCAGGGGAGGAAGGACATGCCATCATCCTCACTGAAACGTGGGATGGAATCTCCACAAGAACCATTTCCCCTGGAAACAGCCGTGCTGAGGGGCACCGCTGGAGCTGGGAACCCCTCCCCAGCCCGGCTTTTCTGCTGAGACACCTCCCGGCACCCAGCCAGCACCAACCCAGCTCACCTGGTCACTGCCCAGCCGGAGCGGTGCCCAGCTGACGCACACGCCGCAGCGCTGCTCCCAGTGGGCTCTAAAGGATGATCTCTCGCTCGAAAAGCACAGAGCTCAGTCTCGGTGTGCAGCACGCTCACCAGACCACCAGCTCTGCTCCAGCTGGGGCACAAACGCTCCCAGCCTGGCAACCACTGTGACCTCAGCAAGTGCCTGCATCACCGCTGTGCTTGCATCATAGTCAAAGGAGTGGTCACCTCCCAGATCCAAATTGTAGGAAACATGAGACTGACCAATGGGGTGAATGGGGTTCATTGAATGGGGGTTAATTGAAGTAAAGCAACAGAGAAGTGAAGACGACCCTTGTGCAGCCCAGTAAAAACGCAGTATGGCCTCGTAGTGGTCAGCGGGGTCCCAGAGGAACAAGTAAGAGCTGGGAGGAGTGCAGAGCAGTACGGAGCAGCAAAGTGCAGCATGGCCAAGTGAAAACCAGTAAGGAGCAGCACGGCCTCAGAGCGGTCAGTGGAGCCCTGTAGGAATCAGCAGAAAGCAATAGGAAGGCACAGCTGTGCCCAGGGCCGGTGCCGGCCTCTGCCTCTGGCTTTGGGCCCCAGGCCGGTGCCGGCCTCTCGGGCTGTGCCTCAGGCCTAGGCCTTGTGCTGGCCTTTCAGGACTGGCTTTAGGCTCCACGGCTGGTGCCAGCCCGCCCGGCTGTAGGTGTGGCTGTCAGCCCCGGCTCTGGCGCTGCCCCTGTGGCTGTAACCGCGGCATTATGGCCCAGGGCTGGTGCTGGCTCTCTGTCTGGAGCTTCAGACTTCAGGGCTGGCTCTCAGGCTGTGGCTTCAGGCCTGAAGCTGGTGCCGGCTTCTCGTGCTGTGGCTCCAGGTTTAGGCCCAGGGCCAGTGCAGCCTCTCTGGCTGTGCCTCAACCCAGGGTCGGTGCTGGCCGCTCAGGCTGTGGCAATCAGCAAGCATTTGGATGAGTCAGCCCTCTGGTTTTCATGAGGACAGACGAGTCCACCTTGGAAAGCCATCTGGGCAAAGGCACAACAGCTTTGTTCTTGGGCCGCAGCACTCCGTGGCCAGGTGCTGCTCAAAAGCTGGGCCTGCATTTCCTCCTGGGCATCCACGCGTGCTCTGAGTCCGCTGCAGCTTTCTGCAGGTCTGTGGCTTCCTGCTGAGGAGCTCCTCGTGTTCTTCTGCAGCTGCCCCCCAGCATCACTGCTGCCTCCTCTGGTGCCGTGCCGGGAGATGCGTCAGCGTCCATCAGCCTGCACTTCCTTCCTCCCAGCAGCAGCTGCTCCTGCACTGACCTCCATTCACACTGGATGCCGTCCACTTCTAGCGCCAGCTGACCTGTGAGACAGAGAAAGGAAATGTGGCATTGGCACAAATGCAGACGCCCGAGGCTGTGCCACCACCACGTACTGCAGCCTTGGGAAGCCAGCTGCCACTGCAAGCTTGGTCAGAATTAAAGCAGGCACCGTCAATTAAGTGTGACTTCTGAACTGAAGGAATTGCCACAGTCAGAAATAAATACTGAAATCGCTTACTGAACTGTAGGTGGTTCCCTCTGAATTCTTTTGCTTTGGGGAAAATATGGACTTGGAATTGCAGGGTACAAGAAAAACGGGGAGCACTTGGCAACTCAGGCAAACTGAGCAGTGCAGAGAAGATTGCTGCATTTCTTCTTCTCCTGGCCCAGAAATGAGTTTTCCTACCTTAAAAGAGGTACTTAAAAGAGGGACCTTAAAAGAGAAAAGAGAAGAAGAGCCTGACAGAGTAGACACAATACAGTCTCACATCACGGGTAGAAGCCAGAGAGCTCTCATGGCACAAAGCTCAGGGCTGCAGAAATTAAGGGTGCCTCTAAGCTTTAGAACAAGGTGAAAGACAAGGTTGAATGCGAACCATCGGCACTTCCTGCAGAGCACATCACACAGCTGTAGGCAGCGCCTGAGCTAACAGTCAGGTCAGAAAGGAAAACCTGACTATGTGAACACAGGGACAAGCTGCTCTCTTCTTCTGGGCCTTTGTTCAGTGAGGATTTCCCCCAAGAGCGCCGCTCAGGCTGCTGCTGTCTCCAGCTGTCGGTCACTTCCACTGCTGGACGCTGTGCCCACAGCTCATTCTGCTTTGGGCAAAGCCTGCTGGGTGAACTCCAAACCAAGGTCCCAGCCACGCTAATCCAGCTGGTTGGTCTGAAAGGGCTCAGAGGCCACGCATGGGATCCTTTCTGCTGCTGGTTCTCTCCGGGCAAGAAGCTCCACTCTCAGAGCAGCAGCCAAGAGCTGGAAGGCAGAGGAAGCTTCCAATCCCCATGGATGTGGCTGTCTGCAAAGACAGCAGCTGCCTGCTCTTCAGCAGGGTGATGCTCACCCAGCAAAGCCCTCACCCAGCAGATGCCTTTCCTTACGCTCACAACTGCCTCACATTTGTGCAGCCCTTGGCACTGCATTTCCAATCCAAGCTCACATAGATCTCAACCATTCCTTCTGTGTCAGTCTACTTGGATCCCCAGTTAGGGCTGCAGCTCAAGAGTTCAACACAACAGGAATAGCACAACACGCAACTGGGAAACACAGCTCAAAGCTGAGAAGAGCCACCTCTGACCTTGGGCACAACTCACCAAGAGCCGGGCCTTGCAAACTTGGCTGATCTGAGCATGCGGGAGGGGGCTGGCAACCAGACCAGAGGCGTCCATTTCCATTGCAGCTCCGTGTAGAGAAGAACGCCAAACAGTAACAGGAGTGAATGAATTCATTCACAAGCTGCACAAAGAGTTTGTTCTCGATTAAAAAAAGCATGCATTCCAAGTCAAAAAGCAGGAGTTGCTCTCAATGGAAGATGTTCCTATTCCCACATCTCATCCTCCTACCGCAGCTTTCCTTGCCTCACCCCTCGCCCCAGCTCCCCGAAAATGCCCGCAGACTGAAAGTCAGCTCTCCAATGCATAGACTCCTTTCCCATTGCTCCATTACAAGAAGACTTCAGACTTGTTTCATGCACTCCAACTGACCGAGCAGTGGTACCACAATCACTCCTAACACACAGAGGCCACTCTCCAAAGCTTCTAACAGCTCCTGCCCCAAGACCAACATCTCCACAGCCATCCTTCTCACGTGAGTCCAGGAGACAAATCCACAGCACAGTCTTTCTGAACTACTATCACATGAGTAGCATTTCTGGTGGTAGAAAGGCACAGCAAATAGTCCATCAGAGACATTCTGGCACATCTCCCATGAAAAACAGCATGGTTCAAACAACGTGCAGCAGAGGAAACACTCTCTGGCTCCTTTCCCTGTGCCCCAGGTCTGTTCTGACACTGGCAGCGAGGCGCAGATCTTGTGCTCCTCAGGGGGAGAAAGGAGTGACAGCTGAATCCAAACCTCGAGTCGGCTTGGGCTGGTAAAATCCCTCCTACAGTGTAGGTACAAATTAATGGATTTCAGGGAGAGATTTCCAAGAAAAGCAGCATGTTTGATGGAACGATTCAACTTCAAAGCTGCATCAGTCACTTCAGTCACCTGTTGTGCAACACCAAAAAGGAAAACAAAACCCCACCTGCAGGGCAAAGTCGGGATGAAGTGAAAATTGAACGGGTTTGGGCACCATTTCAACATTTTTCCCTTGGTTTTTCCAACCCCCAGAATGAGAAGAAGCTGTAAAGGAGCTAGAAGCCTCTCTGGGTAAACTAAAAGAGGTGGGGTAATGTAAGGATGCTGATTGCCTGAAGTGCCATTGGACTTGGTGTTTGTTATCTGGAGCCATCGTGCGTTTGCCAGCTTCAGTGCTTCTCTCTTTAAAGCACTTGCAACACGGAATTGGAAGTTTGTCAGATGGCTTTAATAGTGCAGCTGACAGGAGCTGTGAGTGCTGCTGGAGCCCTGTTGTGTGCAGCTGTCTGCGATGGGTGCATGGAGCAGCACTGAACAGCTGCAGCTGTTTCCTGCAGACAGACACGCAGACATAACCCTGCCTTCTGCCTTCTGCCTGTGCTTTTCTGTTATTTCCTAGCATCCTGCAAGCTTTCTTTGTTGTTTGGATTTTGTCTCTAGCTTTGCTTTGCGATTTTTCCCTTTGCTCTGCTGTCGAAGAAGTGTTGAATCCCAGCCTGAAGCACCGAGGGAGCAGCTGAGGAAAGGAGCCGGTGAGCCCTGGGAGCACAGCTGAAGGCAATGGAGCTCCGTGGCTGGAAGGGGCGGAGCCTGGCTGCCCCTCCTGGAGCTCCTTTAGGGGCTGAGTGGCCAGGGGGAAGGGTTTGTTTCTGGAAGGTTCTGTGCTGTGGAGTTTGTTGTGTGGGTGAATCCTTGGAGATGGTGAGCAGTGCTTTTTGTGCCTCTGTAATGTATTGCTGTTGCTCTGGTGCTTCTGCTGCTACGTGTGTGATGGCTTTCTTTCTAATTTGCTTTTTGTGTTGTGCCTTCTGTCACACACGGGCGGGGGGGGGTGGGCCGTCGGCTGTGGGCCCAAGTGGGGGGGGGCGGGGTGGTGCCGTGGGTGCTGTGGGCTGTGTTTGGGGGGGGGTCGATGAAGGGTGGAGTGGGTGGAGCTGTTGGCTCTGGGCCGAAGGGGGGGGGGGGGGGGGAGGAGGTCCGGGAGGGGTGGCGAGTGGGAGGTAGGGGAAACTGTCAGCTCTGGGCCATTCTGGGCCAAACAGGTTGGGGGGGGGGGGGAGGTGGAGGGGGGGAGCCGTCGGCTCTGGGCCAAACAGGGGCGGGGGGGGGGGGGGGGGTTAAAGGGGGTGGAGCCATTGGCTCTGGGCCATTCTGGGCCCAAGGGGGGGGGGGAGGGTGGCGAAGGCGGTGGAGCTGTCGGCTCTGGGCCAAGAGGGGGGTGAGGGGGGGTGCTGTCAGCTCTGTTCCAAAGGGGGGGGGCCTTTCACCTCCAAGCCAGGTTTCTGTTTCTTTACATACTGCAGTGTTGCTGCAGCTGCCCATCTGTATTGTCGTTGTATTTTTTGTTAGTGAATGTTAAAACATATTTTGTCTGTTTTGGCTGTTGTCCCACTTTCTTTTCTGTGTTTTGCAGGTGAGCTGGTGCTGGAAGTTGGTGGTGTCACTGTATGAATGAAGGTCAGTTCAGGAGTAGCTGCTGATAGGAGGAATGAGGTCCACGTTGATGAACTGCAGCCTCTCCTGGTAAGCTGTCAGAGCCGGCAGTAACCATGTGTGTCCTTGTGAAAACTGGAGGGCTGGCTCATCCAAGTGCTTGCTGATTGATGTGTGCGAGCATCTGCCTTCTGCTACTGAACGATCAGAAAACTGCACATGCTGAATCATGACAGCCTGTGCGGAAATTGTGACTATGCTCTGAAATGTTTCCTTTAGTGATAAGCTGTGTTTTGGCGCTTTGGTGGTCCTGTCTGTGATCTGGAGCACTGCATCTCTTGCAATCCTTGTGTGCGTGTTTCCATGAACCTTCCTTTCTTTCCGTCTTCCGAAGAAGTGCTGGGTGCTTTTGGGGGAATCACGCAGGAGGCTGTCAGCAAGCCGGCTGTGATTTTCCTCCCATGAAGGGACGCAGTGGGAATGGAGTGCGAGTGCCACCAAGCAGAAGTGAGCTGCTTATGTGGTTGGTGAAAGATATGATCTTGATGATTGATTATGAGCAGTTGCAGTGCGATAGGGGACGTGAAGTGACTGCTTGTTTGGGAGTTCAGGGAAGAGCCGTGAGAAGTGAAATGGCAGTTTGTGCTTTGGCTGTCCAAATGGTGGAGCTTTACTGGAGTGCAAGGTGTGTGCTTTGTGTAGGCAGGCCCCGGGTTGATTTCTGTCAGCAGGCCCCCTCTCAGGTTGGTCTTTGCTGCTTGCTGTGCCTACCTGCCTGCTCTTTGCTTGCTGCATCTGGTACCAGTGGTTGTGGCCAGGCTCCCCAGGGCTGTGGGCCTGGTCCTGAGCTGCTGCAGCTGAAAGACCATCTGCGTTTGGGTTGTCCTTCCTGGAGCATCAGGTTGGACTTGGTGATCCTTGTGGATCCCTTACAACTTGGGTTTCTGTGATCTTGGTGGCTTACCTGGAAAATACCAGATGATTTTTTATCCCCTCATGTTTTCATGGCAGTTAACGTTGCAGTTTCACTTGTAAATGTGAGAGTGAAGTTGGATAAGGGGAGGAGGGTAAGTTGCTTCTTTACTTGCTGTTGTCCCAGGTGGGTCTGTGTATTTAGTGCCCAAGTTGTGGTAGCTCTGTTACTGGGAATGTTCCCAGTAGTCGTAAAAAGGCTCTGCTGCCAGCACAGAATTTGTCCACAGGGCTGCCTGCTGGATTAAGTTGTGTAGATTGAATATCTGCTCTTTGAGATGGTCTGTTCTGTTCATTTTTTCCAAGACATCAGGTTTGGAGGTCACTGAGATGTGCGGATTAATCAACCACTTGCATCATGTTTGAGCTTGAAGCAGTTGAATCGTCCCCCACAGCACTGTTATAAAACCTTATAATGGCTTTGGGATCGCAGCTCTGTGCTGGGCTGTGCCACTGAACCGTGTTGGTGTTTGATGCTCTGGGTGGATTTTATGTTTTAAGCGAGCACTGGGAACCAGTGGAGTTGAGCAGAGCAGCCTTAGTGGTGTGGTTGTGTCAGGTGTGCCTGATTTCGTGATGACAGGTGGCCTCTTAGTAGAGTTCAGGCTCTGAGCCCTCAAAGCAGGAATGGGACGAGTTCTGTGTGATAGCAAGGCTGATCCAGAAAGGTTTGATGAAGCTGTCCCAGAAGAGTTGCCGGTCCTTAGCAGCCTGGCTGGTGTGTGATGTACATTCCTGAGACGTTCCTTCCTCTGTGTTTGATGAAGTGGATGCTGTTACATAAGGGCATTAAGGCATTGGATCGTGGCTTCAGAGCACAGTGCAGGCAGTTGGAAGGCAGGAAGGTGACGAGTTGGAATCATAGTGTGGGCCCAAATTCAGCAAAGCATTACTGCTAAACAGGGGCCTGGGGTATGTTTTCAGTTTTTGTGATTCCTGTGAGACTTGAACGCCTGTTTATCGGTTTGCAGTGCAGGCTCCTAGGAGCCATGTTTTTCCTAGGGAGAGCGGTGTGCTTGCGTAGCTTGTGTGCTCTTGAGCAAGGGCATGGTAAAAAGCAGTCCTGGATGTTGGGTGAGGAGCAGGGAGAGAGGCGAGCCCAGTGTGGAGACAGCAGGGGAAGCAGCTGGCTTCCACCCAGCGCCCCGGTGGAGTGGCAAGGTGATGAGATGAAGCAGCGTTGAAGGTGTTTTTCCAGGAGCTGTGAGTTCCAGGGCTCGGGAGCAGAGCTGTCCCTGGGGTTGCTTTCACGGGACACCACCCAGCCCTCCTCAGGACCCACGGAGAGTGTGTGGGTGACAAACGTGTCACTGAGCGACAGCTTCAAGGTGGGAATGCGGGGAACACAGCGCCCAGGGGGGAGATGGGCAGCCTGGGGAGGTGGGGGGGGAAGGTCAGCCGCAAGGAGAAAGTCTGCCCCCATTGGAAAAAAGGGCCTGTTGAATGCCTTGGGTGAGATGTTGGAGAACAGGAAGTCAGTGAGGTGAAAATGTGCCACCTGGGTACCGTTTGAGCCCCCCAACCCCACAAGTGCTGAGCAAAGCTCTCCACGCCCCCTGGTGCTCATTGCAGTTCCCCAGTCAGCTCCCGTTGCCTCTCGGCGTTGCCTCGACTCTCCTTGTGCAAAGTCGGTGCCCCCGATGGAGATGTTCAGCCTGGAGGAGCTGGAGGAGCGGCAGCTCTTGGCAGCCTGCAGCCACCCCAGCATCCCCAGAGATGGGCACGGGGGCCTGGGGGGGCTTTGGTGCTGCATGAACGACTGCAGGCAGAGGTGTAGCAAAGGGAACGCAGAACATTTAATAGTGGAATGTACAAAACAGTGCATAAATGACAATATTCCCGACCATTTCCCACCCCTAACAACAGGGGCCCCTAACAGCCCCCCCTGCTCCCTCCCACCAATATTTTCTTCCCCCTCCAAAAAACTTCCCAGCCTCCCTAAAATCCCACACCAGCAATTCCTTCCTCCCAATTCCAGCAATTTTGGAGCACAATATTATCAGAGTTCAATTTCTGACCCAGAATTGCCACCCCACAAAATTCCTTCCCCCTCTGCTGGCAGGCGAGATCCGTGCCCGGTAGCTACCCTTCCCTCCTCCTTGGCATGACTGCAAGTGCTTTGGCTTCCTCCAGAGAGATGCTTTGCTCTGACTGGCAGCCTCAGGCTCCTTCTGGGCTGGTGACCCTGCAGTTGCATCTGTGCTGGAGGAAGCAGCACACCCAGTAGCTACCCTTTCCTCCTCCCAGGCACGGATGCTAAGATTCTGGCCTGCTCCAGACTGGGTGGGCATCTGTGCTTTGCCCTGGCGGTTCATTCTTTTCCTTGGTTTGTTGGTGTTGCTGCTGCTGCTGGCAGGGTTGTTGCTGGTTTGCCCTGTGCCCAGAAAGCGTCCCAAGTCCTCGTGCTGGCTGCCGTGCTGACAGCGGCAGCTTGGCCTAGCGCCGGCGTTTGTGGCGTGGCGCACGGTGGCAGCGTGGCAGCTTCCTGTCTGTGGCTGGGATGCTGCCAGCGTGCTGCCTGTGCGCGGTGCTCTGGCCTCTGGTGGTGGAGCAGGTGGGCGTTGGGCTGGTGGGCGGCGCGGTGCTGTCCCCGTGGTGCTGGTCTGCCAGCCGGCAGGAGATGCATCCGGCTGGCAGTGCGAGGTGCCTGAGCAGCACGTGGGGCTGTTTGTGCGGCGCCTCTTCCACGAGCCGCCCAGTGCGCAGCAGAGGAGGCACGGGGCGCTTGGCTGGCTCGGCGCTGTCCCCGTGGTGCTGGTCTGCCAGCCGGCAGGAGATGCAGCCGCGTGGCAGTGCCAGTCGGGGGAGAACCACCCGGGGCTGCCTCTGCTGCACCTCTCCCATCGGGTGTGCGGTGCTGGGCGATGGAGGTGTGGGGGAAGCCAGTGGGCTGGGCAGTGCCAGGCGGGTGAGAATCACCCGGGGCTGCCTTCGCAGCACCTCTTCCATCAGGTGTGCATGGTTTGGCGATGGCGGTGTGGGAGCAGCCAGGGCGCTTGGCACGGGCAGCTGAGGGGATGCTGCCTGGTGCCCAAGTGGGTTGTTGAGGAGCCCAGGTTCAGCATCTGTGTCGCTGCTGAGCTCCCGGCTGGCCCTGGGGGAGTGAGGCAGCTCTGTGATGGAAGAGGAGTTGAGGCTGCTGGAGGCACGTGCGCTCGGTGGTTCTGTGGCAGTGGTGCGCTGCGTCAGCTCTTCCCTTTTGCAGCTGTCCAGAGCACTCACAGCTTCTGGAATAGCAGAACATCCCCCGGAACGATGATGGCAGCCTTCCCACCCCCGCGTGGTGCAGACACCCACCGGTCATCTGTGCAGACCACAAACTCACCATCAATCCAGGTGAGCAAACGGTCGATTTCCACATGGCCGGCAAGACTGTTGGTGCTGGGTCTGTCTTCTGGGCAATGGAAGAAATGCCCAGTGGGGCAATGCCAGCTTTCCCCCAGCCACTCAGAGCAGACAGCCCCCAGCAGCTGTGCTGCTCCCAAACTCACCGCTGTTGATCCACGTGAGCAGATCGTCCATGTCTGCGGTGTCGTGCAGGATGCCTGGGTTGGCTGTCACTTCTGAAGAAGCAAGAAAATCCCCCGTGGGGCACTGCCAGCTTTCCCGCGCCCACTGGGTGCGAGCACCCCCCCGCCAGCTCTGCTGCCCCCAGACTCACCGTGGTTGATCCACGTCAGGAGCTCAGCGATGTCCTCGGCGATTTCCTCCGGGGTGTCTGCGCTCGTTGTGGCTGCTGGAAAAGCAAGAGCATCCCCAGTGGGGCGGTGCCAGCTTTCCCACAGCCCCGTGGAGTAGACAGCCTGCCGCCTGCCCTGCAGCCCCTGAACTCACGGCCTGATTGCAGCGAGGCAGTGCTGCAGGTGAGCAGAGCCGTGGCAGGGTGGGGGCACACGTCGGTGGGCGCTGGGTGCCCCTGTTCCTCCGAGAGCAGCACGGCATCTTGGAAGGTCTCCATCGGTGGCTCCCAGGTGGTGGGCAGGGTGCAGGGCCCGGGGAGCACCTGCTCCTGCAGGGAGGGTACCTGCAAAAGAGCTGGGGAGGGGCCGGGGTGCCTGGGGGCCTGTGGCAGGTAGGTGCCTGTGGGCTGCGGGGGCTCCGCGTGGAGGGGCACGGCCCCAGGCCACAGCCCCATCGGCCGCTGGGCTGGCAGCGTCCCTGCTGGCAGGGGACGTCCTGAGCAGGGAGCAGGGGCGGGGGGGGGAGCCGTAGCTGGGTGCAGCCCCCCAGGTAGGAGCAGCAGCACCGGTGAGTGCAGCCCTGCAGTTGAGGTCAGGCCCACAGGTGGCATCTGAGCCAGGACTGGGGTCGGCCCCCCGGGTGGGAGCTGCGCTGCCTGTCCCCAGGCACCTGGTAGCCCGGGCCAGACAGAGGCCTGAGGTGCCAGGTGGGTGGCAGTGGGGACAGGGAAGGGTTGGGGGGGGTACCGGCATCGGTCCGCGGACGGTGGGCTGCATCCAGGCGGGGTCCGGTGGCGGCACAGTCGCGTCAAAGAAAGTGGCGTCGGGTGTCAGAGGCACCGTCAGCGCTCGGGGGAATCTCTCTGTGGGGAAATGCCAGACGGGGCGCTGGGCTGAGAGCCGGGGCATTGGGATGGGATCCGGGTCACAGGAGTGGGATCTGGGTGCTGGAGTGCGATCTGGGTCACAGGGATGTTTTCTGCAGCTCTGGGCTGAGATGTGGGGTCACAGGGGTGAGATGTGGGGCGCTGGGGTCAGCTGGAGCGTCAGAGCAGGGGGAGCTGCTGCCTTACCTGCCATGACAGCTGGAGAGTGGCAGTTGGGGGAGCCCCTCCCCCCACGGGGGCTCTGTGACCGTTGGGCTCAGCCCCTTTCCCCCCGGCTTGCCGTGCTTTGCCTTTTCGTACCCAGACATCCTTCCCATCCCCGTTGTTTCCCATCCCCAGGATCAGTGACTGTATGGATGGGCTTTTTGCAGCCCAGTGCCCTTCCTTCCCAAGGGTCTGCCCATCCCAGTAGGGATTTGCCATCCCTGCATTGCCTTCTCACCCCACGGATGGTTTCCCCTCCCACTCAGGATATCCTGTGCAAGCAATTGCCAGTCGTCACCATCCAAAACCGTGCTTTGCCCGTGTCTAAGGACTTAAACTGCCAGCATCAGGCTGGGAATGTGTGGAACACAGCACCCAGGGGGGAGACGGAGACAGCTTGGGGAGGTGGGGGGGGAAGGTCATCCGCAAGGAGAGAGTCTGCCTCCATTGGAGTAAAGGGCCTATTGAATTCCTTGGGTGAGATGTTGGAGAACCTGGTGCTCATTGCCGTTCCCCAGTCAGCTCCCATTGCCTCTCGGCGTTGCCTCAACTCTCCTTGTGCAAAGTCGGTGCCCCCGATGGAGATGTTCAGCCTGGAGGAGCTGGAGGAGCGGCAGCTCTTGGCAGCCTGCAGCCACCCCAGCATCCCCAGAGATGGGCACGGGGGCCTGGGGGGGCTTTGGTGCTGCATGAACGACTGCAGGCAGAGGTGTAGCAAAGGGAACGCAGAACGTTTAATAGTGAAACGTACAAAACAATGCATAAATGACAAAATGAGGTCATTGGTTTAGCTGTGTGCTAAGTGGGGGTGGTGAGCAGGAGATTGGCACGCGATACCTTTTGTTTAAAATGGCAGTGAGATTCAAGTGTGCTGCAGACCTTGGTGGTGGGCTTGCTGCAGACCTGTGCTGTCTCAGCTCCATGATGTATCTGGTGTTAAATGCAATTTCTTTGGCATGCTCTGCTGTCCAAGCTCACAACATCTGGGTTCTCATATCCTGAATGTGCTTTTCTTCCCAGAAGCAATGAGGAGCCCTGGGTGGCCTTGCTCTTATATTTATCTGAAGTGCTCTGCAAATCATTGTTGTGCCTTACGACAGGCAGGTTTGTTTTCAAGCCTTCTTACAGGCAGGAAACCACACAAAGGAACAGAGTTGGGGCTCACCCCCCCCCCCCAGCCAACGGGCCTATTGAGGTCCTGGCAGGACCCCCCTGGGCCAACTGCTCTTTTATCTCCATTAGACCTTGTTCTGCTGTGGAGAGCAGGTGGGAGCAATTCACTTGTCTGGCAAAGGGGTGGAGCCTGGTTCCAGCCCTCCCTGACCTCATTTTTTTTGTCATTTATAAATGACAAAAAGAAAAGCAGGATGCCTCGATACTTTTGATTTTTGAAGGTACAGTCAGTTCACTTATTTATTGCATGTAAGAAAAGCAAGAATGAGTGCTTTGGTCCAATGTACAGCAAGGAAGTGCTCAGGTGTGCTGTCGGTACTCATACCTCTAATATTACTGCAGCTTTATCTGTCTTCCTCATTTTAGTATGTAGCATCTTTTAAGGGGGGGAATATTGTTGAAAGCGATCATACTTTGGTGGTTTCTGGGTTCCTCTTGCTGCCTCCAGTTAGCCTGAATGAAGGATATGGAGTGGCAGCATTGCTGGGTGAACGCTGCCGTTACTGAGAGCAGAAGAGTGATTCTGTCTGTTGATGTGCCTTTGGTCACTGAGCACCGTGAGAGCATTCTGAGTATTTGTGTGTGTAGTTCAGGTGGCAAGTAGCCTAAAGACTGCTTGTGCACAAGTGTCTGAGAGCACATCAGTGCCATCTGCATTGGAACACATTACCTCTGATTGTAAGCCTGAAAGTTCCTTCCAGTATTAAGGCCCAGGAAACTCATTAGCCATCTGACCTGGGACAAATCTGCCTTTTGTTTCTCATTACAGTCTTGTTTTTTCTTTGTGAAACTCCTTGGATCTGGTATTATCACACAGGACAGAGTTCTGCACAGTGTGGTGTAATATAATGAATGTTTCTTTCTTCTTTGCCAAATCCTGAAGGTGTTGCTTAGGCAGATTTCCCCATACCTCATTAAAAATAAGCCTGCTAAAGGAATAGATGAGGAAGGAGTTGAAAGGACATGTTTTGGTGTGGAGGTGGGTTTTTCTGTTTGGTTTTGTTGTTGTTTTCTGCAAAACGTCAGGGAGCAGATTTTTGTATTTGGAAGAATTTCAGATGTCTCTTCATGACAGAAGCCTTCTGAGCAGCTGCATCTTATCAACAGCAAAGCAGCTGGATAGAGTTGAGGTTCATGTTATGCTGAGCAATTTGTTCATGGCAGATTGATCTACTGGGGTTATTTAATCTGGCTGAGTCGGGCATCTATAGCTGCAATATGCTGAGCACAGCTTGCAGCTCTCCTTCAGCTGTGTGTGTTTGCAAGGCTTTGTCCCCAGCAGAAACAGCACTTTTGCTGGGAGCTGCTTTGCTGCAGGACCAAACATCGTGCAGGACTGGTGATGTTTACCAGATAGGCTTCCTAAAGAATAAGCATAGGCCAGAATTTTAGAGGGTAGGAATTGCAGAAGAAGCGTGGCCAGTAAACGGAAGCTTGATTGAGGTCTCAGGATGCAATAAGCATTAAAAGAAACCAGGGATGACTTTTTTTCACCCAGAAGGTGGTGAGGTACTGGAACGGGCTGCCTGGAGAAGCTCTGGGTGCCTCTGGTCCTGATCACCGTGATCCAATGGGTGGCCCATAGCAGGGGGATTGGAACTGAATGGTCTTTAGGTCCCTTCCGATTGGAGCCATTCTGTGATGTTCAATGTCAGAATTCGTGCAGTTTCTGCTTGCCTGTGTGAAAACAGAGTCTGCACCGTTTCTTACTTTCAACAGAGAAGGGATCTTTTTGCCTGAGAACTGGCGGAATTGGGGGGATAGGGGATAATTTTAAAACATGCTGTTTGAAATCATGCTTTGGGACACTTTGCCCTCACTTTCTGGAGCATTTCTGAGCAAACTGAGTACTTCTCCCCCATTTCTGCTGCTGCTTTCAGTAGCTCAGGAAGCCAGCGCTCTCTTTCCTGGCAAGGGAGGGATGTAGGACTGACTCAGTTTGTGTGCAGGACGCTGAGAGTGAAGATGCTCTGTAGATGATCATGAGTGATGCAAGGCTGTCCTCTTCCTGGCACAGCCATTGGCACTGAGTCTGCTAGGAGTGCAGCAGCACCGCAGTGCCAGGCAGAGCTCCATTCCCTTCTTCCCTGCCCACCATCCTGTGCTCCTCAACAAATTTTCCACTGTTCACCTCGAAATCGGCGAAACAAAAGAGTGAGGCTGAAGAAGCTCCACGTGGGGAAGTCAAGGTGGAGGAAACCCCTGCTGCTGTGGGAAAGGAGGCCGTGGCTGCTGAGCCAGATGGGCCAACAGAGCAGGCAGCGCTGAGCGATCTGTGCCCCATGTCCGCCTCCTGTTTCTGTACCAGCTTGCCGTTGCCATCACACACATGGCTTCTATGAGGCAATAGAGATGTTTGTTTACCTCTCCTGTTAAAGAAAAAGAGCAACGTGCCTTAGCAAGCATGCAGGCTTTGCTAGAAATAATTATATTTTGAAACTCGTTGAAGCTCGTGGGGTTTTTTTCTGTTTAAGACCCTCTGCAGTCTGTTTTAAAATGAATGTAAAAATCAGGTCTTCACAGCATGGTTTGGCAGCTTGAAAGAAGAATTAATCCTGTCTGTACAAAATAGAAGGCGGTGTCACACTGCAGTTGTAGCAGGATAAAGCTGTGAGGGGTTTGCATGGAGACACTGCTGTCAGCAGCTGCCTTGCCCTGGCGTCTGGGCAGGTCTGGGTCTTACGAGGTGACTGCAGGAAGATGAGCTTAGAAAACACACGAGCGAAGTGAAGCTTGGATACAACGCAGCATCCTTTCGTTAAACGAGATGACAGCAGGCGTTTCAGATGAAACCAGCAGGAGTTTTGGTGTGGCAGGAGTGTGGAGCTGGAGGCTGAGCACTGAGGATGGCGATCTGCTCTGCCTGCGCTCACACAGATCTGCACGACTTGTCTGCACCCTTACAGGGCTCCTGGAAAATCGGACATATGTACGTCTGCAGAGCAGCCTCAACGTTTATTAGTGAAAGGGGTTTCTATAAGGGGCTTAGATTTACTTTTCCTCTGGAAAGCATCTTTAGAAATATCCTGCAATCTGCAGGAAGCCAAGACTGAGCAGAAGAGAAAAGCACTTCCAAGTCTTCCAAACGAGACAAGAACTACAGCCATTTTGAGTGTTTGTTGACCTAAACTGGACCTGAACCTCTTGATCCAGGCTGAGCAACAGCCAGAACTGAATCCAAGCTCAAGCAGAAGGGATGCTGCTGAATCCCAAAATGCTGCAGTAGAGCTGGAAGCCGGCAGGAGCACAACTGTCCCACAGAGTTTAGGAAATTGTACATTTTTTCCTCTTCCAAACCTGGAACTCGTGCAGGTTTACAGCTTCTGTAGGAAAGGACCTTGTGTTAGATCCCACCTGTGCTGTAAGAAGTATTGTTTGGGGTGGGGAGCATCACTGCTGAGAGCAATTGATCCCTTGGGCACCTTGATGGGGGCCAGATTTGGAGCCACTGACACACGTCTGCAGTTTGAAATGCCAGGCACCCACTGCATGAGCGTGGACCTGGAGGAAGGCGATTCTGCAGCACTGGTGAGCTTTGTGACCCCACCTCTTTGAACAATCCCCTGCCGTGTGTTTCAGCCCAACGCGTGTGGAAGAAGTGTTCCAGAAAGCTTTCCTGCAAACTGGTGCGTTGCAGGGGCAGCAGGTGATGATGGGAACATTCTGAGTCTTGGGTGGGAGAAACGTGAGGTAGCTGGAAAAGTGTAAGGTCAGCAACGTTAATAGAAACATTCATCCCGTATGGCGCTGTTATGAGCATGCTGATAGCAAAAGTACATAAAATTGACACTAGCACTTCCCGCGTGGTGATCGTTATGTAATTAACAGGCTCTATTTCTGGTGGTTTTTTGCTGTGTTCTGGTTCTGTTGTTGTCTTATAGCTACTTTTATTTCCGATATGCAGCAGCGAGAACCTTTCCGCTCCCTGAATGCTGTCCCATTTAGTTCCCACCATTCATTTCATTGCATCCCATACCTGCCTTCTTCCACTGAGCTTGATTAATGCCAGTTTCCCTGCAGTGATTCCCTCAGCATGAGTGAGATGGTGACCATATTTCCTCTTTATATAGGAGAGTATTGAGGCAGAGATAAGGAGACCACTGGAATTGCTGAGGACGAGAGCGAGGTACGTATGAGCAGCCTCAGGAATGTGGTTGTGCTTTAACATCTTCAGGAGGAGTGTGGCAAAAACATATATATGTCATCTGCATGTAATCAGTGTGCAGAGAACACGACTGTGAGCCAGCTGTGGTACCAGAACATTTCTCATTCAGTGCAAGACCTTCCTTACAAACTGCCTGTTGCAGCAGTGCAGACTGATAAATATTTTGGGGCAGAAAGCAATCAGATCCGTGAACAGAAAGTGGCATAATGCTGTTTCTATTGACATTTGTGGTAAAGAGAGAATATGCTGCATATATTCACAATAGCTTTTACATTTCCCTTGAATTTGTTTGTCTAGCCTTTGTCTAAGCATCTTTAAAAAGGAAAAGGAATTTTGATTCATGCTTTGTTTTTCCTTGCACAGCTGAAAATAATCATGGCGCGAGTTCATTTTCTAAAATATGAATCTGGCACTGAATGGGGTAAATTACAAAGCAGCTGGAAAACTCAGGGACATATTTAATTTCCCTTTAGGTGGGCATGTTGAGGTAGATCAAACCCAGTTTCTGTAGCTACAGGTGCTGATGCGCTGCTTGTCGAGCATTGTCTTATCACTGCCAAGTCTGGGCCAAGAAATGCCTTGCTCTGCCCTGAGCACAAAGGCTCAGCCTTTGAAATGCATCTTTCCTCTGTTCCAAACTAGGTGCCCTTGTAGAGTAACTTTTATCTGGTCAGTTTAACCTGCTTAGAGGAGCAGTATTACTGAATGCAGAAGAGATGCTGTCAGGGATCAGGTTGTTTGCTAAGCTGATATCCTGGCTCCAGTGGAGGACTGTCCTGCTGAGGCAACTTTCATAACCAGTTCTGCAGTATTACTCCAGAAGCCTTCCAAGACTTTGCAAGCAGTTGGTGTGCTCACTAAAGCATGATAATTAGTTCTTGATCTTATATGAGACGGCTGAGCTGTAATTATGACTAACTGTCCTAAAAATTACCCAGTCCTTTTCTAAATCAAGCCGTGGAGCAAGATCTTCAGCTCTGGAAAATGGGGAGAGCTCAGTGAGCTCCTCGCAGACCCCCAGCTGCAGACTCGGCTGCTCTCCTCCTCTTCATGGCCTCATTTTTGCTGCTGCTGAATCTGGGCACTGCACTGAGCTGACAGTTCTATGAGAGGATGATGCAGCCAGCTGCAGCCTGGGTAAAGAAGCATTCACTGTTAGTGCAACTCAAAGCCACGTGGCTCTGTTATCACAGCCTTCATTACATTGGATGGCCCTTGTTTTTTCTCCTGCGTGGCTGTGCAGATTTCAGTAACCCTTCTGCAGATAGCTGGTTTAGGATACTCTTAGTCTGTGTATCGTTATGGAAAACAGGTTTGTAGAGTTGGTTCTCAAAAGGAAGACAGGAAATACCTGCAAGTACGTGGCCCATTGCAGCTGGGTGTGGGATTCTTGTTCTGATTTCAGTGGAATTGAGTCTCCCTCTTTTTAGTTTAGTTTTGGGTTTTTTTTTCTGTATCAAAGGCATTTGATACTAATAGTGAGATTCATTCAGCACTAGCACACATGCTTTTGTAAAAGCCATTTTTTAATTATCTATCTTGCTTTGGTTCTGTATTCTAAGGCATGGGAAATACCCAGTTCTGCATATGTGAACGTGCTGTGCATTCAGTGAGTTACAGCTACAGCTGTTGAGAGCATCACCCTTTCAGTGCTGACTGTTTGCCAGCTGACTCATGTCAATTAAAATTCTCCTCCACCGTAGAAGAAAATTGGCTGTACAAATGCAGTAAATAGGAAATAAATGCTGATCCTAATCACAACAGGCAGCAAGATCAATGTCTGCAGCATGCTGTTAGAATCACATGTGATGAAATCAATCTGATAGGCATTCTGTTCCCCTCCTTTCATACTTCCAAGGCTTTTATATCCACCATTTATTTGAGTACTAGCCTGGGTCAAGACTGCTACATTGGCAATGCTCTGTGGGACAGGTTTGCATGCCTTACAAGTCACAGGAGAAGATGTCAACATCTGTCCATATCTTTTGATGATACTTCTGTTTGTGGCAGAGCATCCTTCCCTAGCAGAATTTTCAGTTCAAGCTAAAACTTCTCCAGTGGTTTCTGCAAAGCACTGGAGTATTTCCTGCTTCCAAGGACTGCAGAAGAATTTATTTACCACATCAGTTAATGTCAGCCACTAGGGGTAGATAGAGCTGAAAAACAGTGACTGAAGAATGATGGTGAACAAATGCAGGCAGTTCAGATTGAGCTCAGAGAGCTGCATTGGTCTCATTCATGGGTGGAAAATCAAAGTGAGGAAACAGAGCATCAGGCTGTGAACTGAATTTCTGCTGAACTTAGCTTGACGCTGGTACCTAGAAAACAGCTTTTCTTTAGTGCTAAAAACTTCCTGAAGTTAATTGAATTGACAGAATGTGTTTTTTATATTTACCTTCACCATCAAGACGAATCTCCAATAAACTTAATTCAAGTGTATTACTGTAAGCAAATACCAGTGTGTACCAACACAAAGGTTGGGGTGATACATAAATTACCTGTGCTGGAGGAAGGATTTAGCAATGGCCTTCAGGAAGGTACTTTTCTATCCACCTTTCAATAACTGAAATAAAATGCAGGCTGACTTTTCAACACAGACTAATGACAAATGATTCAGTCATATCAAATCTACTTGGGTCTTTATTTATGTTTCTTTCTTCTTTAAAATCGGCCTAGCTATAGGCTAACATTTTCTGATACCTGATGACATCTGCATATTTCTAACCTTCATCTAGCTGTAGAGTATATTTGCTTCAGCTAACATAGCCCAAGTTGTACATCTCTGTTCAAAAGGAGTCTAACTAATGCTCTTGAAGGCAGTCCAGGTCTAGAGATGGCAGACAGCAGCTGCAGGTGGTGAGTGCTGCAGATGGGGCACTGGAGTGGAAGAGTGTATTAATTCTATGTAACCTTCCCTTGGTGAATCCATTGATTGTTTTTCTCTTGTTTTTCTCTTGCATCCAAATCCCATTAGCGTTCATTGGAGTGAATCGTGTGCAGTGATGGAGAAAATGAAGCCCCATGTATTCGTGTTGCTGAGATCGTTCTGCTCATATCTTTATTACTCAGTGCATATTTGCCCTTCGTGTTTCACATCACCATAGAACTCAATTTTTCTCTTACCAGATAATTTGTTGGTTTACAGAGAGTATTTGATCTTGGTTCTTTTTCCTCCTGCAAAATTGATCTAAACCCATCATTCTGAGACAGCTGGTGCTGTCAGCCTGTGCTCCCTGTGCAAAGCCAACTCATCCCAGCCAGTGACTCCAACTTTTATCCGTAATTATTGAGGTGCAGTCATCATCCATTACAACTTCAGTCCTGAGCAGAATCTACTCTGTCCATGGTAGAAAACTTCAGTTCCCCCACCTCAGGTTTTCCAAAAGGTGAGCTTCAAAAACGTGCTGCCAGTTACTCCATCTCTCTCTGTACTGTCTGTAGAATAATAATGAATCAGTATTAGAAATTCCCTGTTAATCATCACTTTACGCTGACTCCTGTTCTTAAAAGGAACAAAGCACAGAGTTAGACATGTGGTGAGGTGAAAATAGGCTGATCACTGCAAAAATACTGCATGGATTTTGTTCCAGGTGAAATAGATAGCACTTAGGAGAACCCAGCACTTTCCAACAAGAAATCTTCCTTTGGATTGATGGATTTGGATTGCAGCATTGCATGTCAAGGTCTGGCTTAGGCTGAAGCTTCCAGGAATTTCTGGAAAAGTTTGTTGAGTATCAGCTGACTTTTAGTTTCTAGCAATTATGATGGCAGAGAAAACAAGAACTGTTATTTCTTCTGACTGTCAATACAGGAATGAGAGAAAAGAACTCTCAGAAAAAAATAATCAGATGAAAGCATGGATTTTTTCCCCCTCATCTGTGGCATTCTATACCGATTCTAGCACACTGCTGAGCTCTTACTGTGCAAGTATCCCAATATTGCTGTGAGAACTTTGAAAACATCTCCACGTGCATTTGCACAAATGCAGGTTTGCTGTGACACTGGATGACTCCAGAGGCTGATCATCCAATGTTCAGTTCAGTTGGAGGTTAGGTGGGATAAAGGCCATCTAATGTGCTCACAGTCTCACCAAACCATGGCAGAACAGAGAAAACAATCTGTGCAGAATCAGAGTATGCTGTGTAACAAATCACCACTTCTTTTAGCCGTATGACTCTCAAACTTCTCCGGGCCTGGAGTACGTAGAAAGAATGGGAGAGAGCTGACCCTGAAGATGCTCTGTCTTTTCTCTTTCAGGAGGCTGCTTGACAGGCATTAAGGAATCTGAGTGGCTTCAGCACAGAGATGCAAATGGTTATGAAGGACTTTTCCCAGAGAACTTCACACGCCACCTGGAACAGTTCTTCTCACAGGACACGAATGTGGTTTGAAGCTCAGTCAGTGGGTTCTTCACCTTGAAACACAGGAGCCCCCTTTTTTTGTAGTTCAGGCTGTTAATGGTTTACAGATTGGTTGCTTGTTGAAGCATATCAAAATGAGCATGAGTGCAAGCAGTTAAGCTAGCCATTTCTGAAGCACTGTGTGAAAAAAAAATCAAATACAAGCAGAAATGTCCTCATTTGTTCACATGCACGTGGCAACAGGTTTGTTTGTGCTTTGCCAGAGCTGTGGTGATCCTGTGTTTGGTCCTTTCCCATGAAATCCAAAATTAGCCTCCTTGGTAGCAAAACCTGAACTTGTCTGCACTCAGTGCATCGTATTGAGTTGCACTGCAGAAAACTTAATTAGTAATCCTGTAGTAATGAGGTCAAACTATTACAAGTTTCACGTGTTTAAAAAATATAATTAACTGCTGCAGCGTTTTCCAGTGTTACTTTTGGACGTGCACAGTGTATCTACGGGAACTTGGACGTGTGTCTGCAGGTGCATGTGGGTATGTGTGCATCTCAGCAATGTCATGCAGTGCTTTGGCTGTGCAGTGCCATCAGGGCATGCATTGCTCTCCCACTGTCTGGCATTCCAGACAACAGTTTTGTTCCAAAGCAGAACCAGCTGCTCCATTGCCAAAGCACTGCACAGCGTCCGTGTGAGTGAGGTGAGGTTTTCATTCTGAGATGATGAATGGCATCATTGTCAAAGCTGCTGAACCTTTGAGAAGGCATGGCTTGGTTTCCTCTTCCAGCTGCAGTAGTTACAGTGAGGTAATCTGGAAGGGGAACTGTTATGATGCTCATCTATACTTTTCTATTTAGTTGGCTGAATAAAAAAAAACACGACAAAGTTAATCTCTGAGAAATATCTTTTCACAATAATATTTATGCAGCGTACCTTCACAGATCCTTTTAAATTAAGGTACATAATGTATGCTGTATCAAAAAGTCACCTGTAACTTCTGTTTTCCAGAGCTGTGTCATTAAAAATAAACCTGTGATCCACAGACGTTTCATCTGTGATGCTTTTGAAGTTGTGTTACAATGAATTTCACCTGGTTCCTGTGTTCTCCTGGGGAACCTAACTTTAATTTCATGCCTCTTTTCCCAAAGAAGCACAGCACAACTGGGGCACCATCTCAACTCTTGCTTTCAACCCCCAGGTTCCAGCAGGTCTGACTCCCAGCTCAGCACATCTCCTGGCTGCTCCTCTTGGAAATGGGCTCTGGCCACCAGCAGCAGCAGGGGAACTTGTCTGTGCCCAGCTGTCACTCAGGCTGCTGCCTCTGATTCGTCTCTTGCTCGTCCATTGATCTTGTGTGAAAAGAAAATTCTCCATTGCTCTGCTCCGTTCTGTTTGCAAGCAAGGCAAATTTTTCTATTTTATTCTTTTGTTTGTTGGTTTGTTGCTGTTACGTTCAAGTGATGCCCTCCTCCCCAGAGCTGGATCAGCCCAGAACTGTTTCCCACTCCTGCACTTCTCTGTTTAACGCACTATACTCCAATTGGTGAATTACCAGATTTTATGCTTTCCAGGTGATTGTGAAGCAATGATCCCCCCCTCTGCTCTGCCCTGCTGAGGCCTCATCTGGAGCTCTGCGTCCAGTTCTGGGCTCCCCAGTACAAAACAGACAGGGATCTCTTGGAAAGAGTCCAGCGGAGGGCCACCAAGATGGCGAGGGGCCTGGAGCATCTCTGCTATGAGGAAAGGCTGAGTGAACTGGGTCTGTTCAGCCTTGAGAAAAGAAGGCTGAGAGGGGACCTGATCCAGGTCTATCAGTATCTGAGGTGTGGGGGGCAGAATGGCGAGGCCGGACTCTGTTCAGTGGTCAGTGGAGACAGGACAAGGGGAAACGGCTGGAAACTGCAGCATAGGAAGTTCTGCACAAATATGCACAAGAACTTCTGTACAGTGAGGTGACGGAGCGCTGGAACAGGCTGCCCAGGGAGGTGGGGGAGTCTCCTGCTCTGGAGATGTTCAAGACCTGCCTGGATGCCGACCTGTGCGACGTGCGATAGGGAACTGCTTGGGCAGAGGGTTGGACTCGATGAGCTCTGGAGGTCCCTTCCAACCCCTACAGTTCTGTGATTCTGTGATTCTGTGATTCTGTGATTCTGTGATTCTGTGATTCCCAGTACATACCAGCACCATCCCACAACACCCCAGCATGTCCAAGGATGATCCCAGCACATCCCAGCACATCTCATCCCAGCCACTGCATCCCAGAACATCCCACCACATCGCAGCACATCCCAGCAACATCCCATCAAATTCCCACACCATCACAGCAAATCCCAGCCCCATATCAGCACATCCCAGCCCCATACCAGCAAATCCCAGCCCATCCCAGCACATCCCAGCACCATCACAGCGCATCCCAGCACCATCCCAGTAACATCTCAGCACCATTCCAGGAACATCCCAGCATGTCCCAGCCCATGCCAGCACCATCTAAGCACCATCTAAGAACCATTCAAGCACATCCCACGCCATTACAGAACATCTCAGCACCATCCCAGCACATCTCATCCCAGCAGCTGCATCAGAGAACATTCCACCACTTCGCAGCACCATCCCACACCATCCCAGCACAACCCAGCACCATCCCAGCTGCATCCCACACCACCCCAGCACTATCCAAAAAAAATCTCAGCCCCATCCCAGCACAACCCAGCACGTCCCACACAATTCCACACCATCCCAGCACCCGCCCAGCACAACCCAGCCCGTCCCAGCACCATCACAGCACATCCCAGCACATCCCAGCACCTGCATCCCATCCATGTATCTATCTAGAAACTCTGCTTCCCCAGTCCTTCAGTGAACAGACAGAAAGACACCCACCCTGTGCTGCCTTCTCCTTCACCATTTCCTTCAGGACATGGCAGAGCCTCTGCGGATGTTCTCCAATTCTCCATGCCTCCTTCTGTCTCTCAGGACCTGAACACAAAGCACGAAAATACATTTCAGACAAACAAAGGATTGAACCGAATGGTCTTTTTGGTGAAGTCAATAGAGACAACAGCCACCCCTGGGACGCCTGTGGGGCTCCAGCACGGCAGGCAGCCAAGGATTTTGGCCCGGCCTTCCCTGCAGGCACTTCTGCACCCAAAGCCTGAGGAGAACTTTCCATCACACGCTGCCATCTACGCAGCTGCGGAGCAGAGTTATGCAAGTTGCAGAGCTGCCACGTGGGCAGCTGGTTGGCGCTCAGCAGCTTTCCCCATTCTGTCTCCGGGCCGTGTGAAACAATCCTCAGCAGAAGCATGGAAGAACATCTGGGTTTTGTTACTGGAGAGATCTGTGATGTTACAGAGACAAAGCCAACAGGACACTGGGAGCACGCAGCACCCAAGAAACAGGGACTACACAGAACCGTGTTTAAAAAGTTGGTTTCGCTTTTATTCAATACAAAAGGCTCTGGGTTGTATTTATCAACACAGCCCAAAATGAAACCCCAGCGTCCAGGGTTTCTGCTTAGCAATGAGTCATTCAGCCTCCAGGCAGACACGAGGAGAAGCCTGACCCTGTGGCTACGTCAGCTCCTCTCCCTCCAGGCCCGGCTAGCCGTACTTCAATCTCATACTAGACCGGCCCTGGCCCTGAAGAGATGCAGCCTGAAGGAACACAGCCTCTCCATCTCTTGCCATAGATGAAGACCTGCCTCTGGCAAGCCCTCTTTGCTTGGAATGCAGCACAAGCCCTTCCCTTCCAGGTGCCTTAGTTCTGCTGCACTGTCTGTGACAAGGGAAAGCACGGCCATGCCACAAAACCGGACGCTGACTCAGTCCGCTGCCTTTGGTGCCACCTCCGAGGAAGCATTCCAGCTGATTCGAGTGTCCTGGGGGCCTTCTCGCTCAAGCCCTTCTCGGTTCTTTTTGCTCTCCTTCTGGGCTTCCTTCCTCAGCAGAGCAGCACTTGCCTTGGCTTTCTTCACTGTCTCACCAGACCGAGTCCCAAGACTGTGCCAGTCCTACAAGAATCAAGGCAGAAATGGTCAGGGAACCTTCACAGGTAACAAGTGGCTGACAGCTCGCTTGGGGAGCTCAAGCCACCGCCCGGGCAGCTTTGGCTGCCAGCACTGGAAACCGCCTTCCTGCCATCAGGGCACGCCAGAAACTCCACCTCTATCTCCTGCCCAAAAGTCCCATACGAACTTGAACCCAAAGCCATCTCCTGCAAGGCAGCGCCTGCACAGGGCTTGGACACTGCCTGGCAGCACACACAGCACAGCAGCAGCAGCAGCAGAAGCAGATGAGCAGCACCCCAAGGCTCCTGGCGTGCATCAGGAACACGCGCACACGGAAGGAAGGGCAGGACAAACGACAGCACGCTCAGCAGTGCCGGGCACAGCACCGTAGGCCACAGCTACAGATTGTTCCCTCCCTGCCCATTGCCCGTGCCTTTCTATCAGCCTCAGAGAGCACGACTTACTGGCTTATGGCACCTGGAAACGGGCACGATTACGGCCAGCGCACAGAGCAGCTGCAAAGCAGCTCCACAGAAGAGATGGTGGCGCAGCACGTTCTCTGCCAGCGTGGGCTCAGGGATCTCAGCTGGGAGAAATGCCCACACAGCAGGCAGCCCGCTGCTCTCCTGCTCTCAAGGAGGCTGCTTTCTACAAGAGGGGAGAAGGAGTCGTTATTCTCTCATGCACACTGCTGTGACAGGCTGACTTAGAGCTGTTCTGAACATCTCCTTGCTCTACTGACCCAATGACAACGAAGGACACAAAACTTGCAGCTGCGTTGTCTTTTAAACTTGCGCCTGCCGAGGGAAAGATTCCTCAAACTTGAGCATTGCTCCACTTGCAGGCGAGGGGAGCAGGAGCTGAAAAGGACAGGAGGACACAAAAGAAGGGCAAAGCTTAACAGAAAGCAGACCTGCTGCAGACAGTGCCACCAGCTGTGTTTGAACAGCAGTGCCTCAGCGCACGCTCACAGTAAGGCACACCTACCTTGCAAGGGCCGCTCAGGAAGGTTGTGACACAGGCACCCATTGCTCAATTGCTCCCCTGAGCCCCAACTCCATTTCTCGACTCACATGCCTCGATGTTCTGCAACAGAAAAGTCACAAGACGGAAATTCAATTCATCGCAGACGTCCTCAAACCTCCCTTCTCAGGGCAGTCGCACTCATTTCTCTGCATGACAACTCAGGGAGGGCTTACCGAGTGAGCAGCATTTACTGCCAGTTGGCAGCAGCAACCTATGCCTAACTCTACACTCCTAACAGTAACCTATGCCTAACTCTAAACTCCTAACAGTAACCTATGCCTAACTCTAACCTCCTAACAGTAACCTATGCCTAACTCTAAACTCCTAACAGTAACCTATGCCTAACTCTAAAACTAAACTGACCACTAAAACTAAGCTAACACTAAAATCAACAACAAAGCCCAGAAGTGGGACCTAACTCCTAAGGGGGAAGATGGAACTGGGGGCCCGCAGAAGCGCAGAGGAGCAACAAGGTGGAGGAGGAGCAGATGTTAGCAATGCCACCCAGCTAATGCCGGGGGCGGGGGCCGCGCAGAGGGTAAGGGGCCGAGCGCCCGGACCAGCGATGGCGGAGCTGTGAGCGCGCCAACACGGGGCCTGGCACGGTGGTGTGGTGCCAGGCCAGCTGTGCCGCAGGCGGATCCACCTCCATGGGTTCCTCTGGAGGCGGATCCACCTCCATGGGCTCCTCTGGAGGCGGATCCACCTCCATGGGCTCCCCATGGTTGCTCACAGTGCTGGCCCGGGCGCGATGGAACCGGGCTCCCTTCCTCCTCTCCCTCCTCTGCTTGATGGTCATGGTGGGCCCCCTCCTCCTCTTCGGTTCTGGGGCCCCCAGCTCCCTCTTCCCATTTATAACTACGCTCTCTTCCACTCTCGCTCTCTTCGTGCTGGACATGGCTGCCACCTGCCCAGCACTCTCAGAGACGAGTGCGCCGGGTGGGGCGGCAGTGACCAAGGTTACGGCTGTGACATGGGCAAGGTTCCACAATGGCACCTGTGCTGCTGGGAGCGGCGTTGCGCACGGGATGAGGAGGGGGCTGTAGGGCACGGGACGGCGGCGAGAAGGCGCTCCCTGTGCCCAGCGGGCAGCCCTTCTCTGCGGCCAGCAACAGGGCACAGAGGAGCCGGAGCCGAGGAAAGGGCCCGCAGCCTCCTTCGCCCTTTCCCTCCTGCCACGTGGGAATCCCCTTCTGGGGCTGGGCCACACAGCACACAACACTCAGGGCACGCTCAGGGATGTCCTGAGCTCAGCGCAAACAACGGCGCGCTCAGAGTGGAGCTGACAGCCTGCTGGGAGACAGGAGCCTCGGCTTCCATTTCAGCATCCAGCGCCTCTTCCTGCGGCTCGAACATTGAGCGTCTGGGCGCTCCAACATTACCTACGTAAATACGTCCCAGCGAGTTCTCCACAAAACTTTCCGAGTCTCTGAGGGAATACGGTACAGGGAACAAGCTGCTGTGGGCAAAAGTCCACGCAAGAAGGACTTCTTACCATTCACTTCAGCTCTTCTGCAGCACGTGGTGATTCTGTCCCTTTAACTGCGAAAAATTTTGATCCCTGCAACCAAAATAAGAATCAATGGCTGCCAGCACCTAACAGAAATTTATTTGTTCTGTGGCACCGGTGGATCACAACAAGGACATGTAATAAGATTCCATGCAGCAATTAAGATGAGCTCTTGGAATGAAGTGTTTGGCAATGCACTTCAGGCTGATTATGAAACTGTAAGTAACAGAACCCAAAACTCCTGAGCAGGGAATTGTACCCTGTTCTCTGCACTACCCCTCCTAGTCTAAACGAGAGCCCTACCAGAAAATTTACTCAAAGCTCCTCCAACAACTAATGACTGCCATACATTCTACCAATTAACGTGGCTTGACAGTAAATTCATCACAGAGAAATTGTGCTGATGAGGGGCTGTCACCACAAACTTGAAATTACTAAAAACAATAAAAGATTCCTATCAGAAAGATATTATTAATATTTTACCACTCCACTTTTAAGTAACTCATCACTCATAAAGTGAATGAACGCTGAGCAGCTGCTGAGAAATGACATGCTTTCATATTCTGCATCTCAGTGAAATGTCCTCAGCTTTGATCACGGCTGCTGTTAATCCTGGTGTTCAAGACTCTCCTTCACAAGTCCTGGAATCATTGCCCCTCAGAGCCAAATGAATAATTCTACTTCTGAATTTTTAAGACATCAGCATGGAGCTCATTGCCTAGACATCTCTTCCAAATTGGCAAAGACAACTTTGTATTCTAAAGGTAACAGAAAATGAAAATAAACCCAGTCAGGACTGTCTGACTTCTATTTAATGCCTATGACTTCCTCCTGGATTGCCACTCGCCCATCTCTCACCGTCTTCCTCTCCAACAGCTCTGCAGCCATTTGGAGCATGAAAGAACACGGACTGAGAGAATGCCTCAGTGATGGTGAGGCAGCGAAACAGGTCACAGGACAGGGCCAGTGAACGGATGAGTGGTGCTGCACCTCAGCCTGCCATCTAATTAGCACTCAGACAATGAAGATTTTGGAGCTTTGTCTTCGTACAAGAAAAGCAGTTGGCTTCCTTTTAGAAAAAAATATTTCCGTCACAATTTTTCTTTCCTTCCTGAAATCCTTACAGAAAAAGCAAACTCAAACCATCCAGAAACAACCTTTTAAGCTTCTCTGATATCTGTTCTTCACTTTGCTTACTGCCACTCCATAGAGTGAGTACCAGAAGAGACCTCCTGACCAACGACTGATGTCCCATCCTTCCTCTACTCACCATCCTTTCTTTCTTCTTTATTCCAAACCATCAAATTTACTCTGCCCAACCGGGGAGGATTTTTGACAACGGTCTGTTGGAACAACGTGCTTCAGATAGGCAGTTTCATTGTTTGCTTTGCTACAGAGTGGACAAGTTATTACAGTGATTTGGATCAACTCAAAAGAAAACACGCATGGGGAAAAGCCTGATCTCTGCAGACCATGGGGCCTTTCTTTGTGTCTGTTATTATAAGAAGGTGATGCTGGGGTCACTTGCTCTAGGGTTTGCTATAGACATGAACAAGGAGTAAATTAAAATTAAACACACTCAATATTCATGATTTAATTAGAATCAAGTCCAAGTCATAATTCTAGGGAACACACTGGCATTGCTTTCCTCTACCGTTACGATGCTGCTCTCACAGGTAGGAATCCAGAGCAAATAGGAAGGATTAGACAAGGATCACCCTCCTCTCCCTCAAAGTTCTCCAGAACAGCACGCAGAAAACTGTCCCCATTCCCATCTACAACAAATTCTTTTTACCCTGTTAGGAAGATAGGAGCAAGGGAGAGATGATAACCAGGCAGGTGCTGCAACTAAAGCTCAGCCTGCCTTTTCATTTCATGCACATTTGATACCAGTTTTTAATCCAGTGACGCAGTTGCAACTATCCAGGCAAAATCATCTCTCTGTCCTTGAGAAGTCCTTTAAACTACAGCTGTACTCCAGAGCTGCACACAGTTTGCGTGGTATCATGAGTGGCTTCTGCAGTGGTCCAACACCACCAGCACACAACCAACCTGACACTGGTTGAGTAGAGCTTCAGACCATTTCCAAGCCACTCTTCACTTCTGTTTGTACGCTCTCCTAACGCTGTTCCCCTGTGTTAACAAATGTCACAATCAGGCTTGCAGTGCCTGAGCCATTGCCCCCAGCAGGAATGTGAAACACAATCAGCTCCACACAAAGATCCATGCAAGGCTATCTGCATATCTGAAAACCTTTTGTCGATGCACTGACCTCTGACTGCCTGTAAGACCATGCAGGTGAACTTCCAGCTAAAATGCCAGTCTTAAAAGGAATGACATTTTGGGACCAACAGGAGCAAACGTTGCTGGAGAGGCATGCTGTGACACAGCTGGACGCTGACAAAACCAGCCATGATGAGGAACGGAGGGGATGGCTGGAATACAGCAGGCACACTCACTGTGATGAGAGATGGCCCAGATGAGGCTGGGAGATGGGGGACAGATCGCTCAGCGCAGCCTGCTCTGTTGGCCCATCTGGCTCAGCAGGGACAGCCTCCTTTCCCACAGCAGCAGCAGCAGGGGTTTCCTCCACCTTGACTTCCCCACGTGGAACTTCCTCAGCCTCAGTCTTTTGTTTCACCGACTTCTAACAGTGGAAAATTTGTTGAGGAGCACATGATGGTGGGGAGGGAAGAAGGGAATGGGAGCTCTGCCTGGCACTGCAGTGCTGCTTCACTCCTAGCAGACTCAGTGCCAATGGCTTTGCCAGGAAGAGGACAGCCTTACATTACTAATGATCATCTACAGAGCATCTTCATTCTCAGTGTCCTGTAAAGAAACTGAGTCAGTCCTACATCCCTCCCTTGCCAGGAAAGAGAGTGCTGGCTTCCTGAGTTATTGAAAGCAGCAGCAGAAATGGGGGAGAAGTACTCAGTTTGCTCAGAAATGCTCTAGAAAGTGAGGGCAAAGCGAGGAGTGTCCCAAACCATGATTTCAAACAGCATGTTTTAAAATTATCCCCTATCCCCCTAATTCCACTGGTTCTCAGAAAAAAAGATCCCTTCTCTGTTGAAAGTAAGAAATGGTGCAGACATGTTTTCACATAGGCAAGTACAAACTGCACGAATTCTGACACTGAACATCACAGAATCATAGAATGGCTTGAATTGGAAGGGACCTAAAGACCATTCAGTTCCAATTCCCCTGCTATGGGCCACCCATTCGATCAGGATGATCAGGACCAGAGGCACCCAGAGCTTCTCCAGGCAGCCTGTTCCAGTACCTCACCACCTTCTGAGTGAAAAAAAGTCATCCCTAGTTTCTTTTAATGCTTATTGCATCCTGAGACCTCAATCAAGCTTCCGTTTATGGGCCATGCTTCTTCTGCAATTCTTACCCTCTAAAATTCTGGCCTATGCTTATTCTTTAGGAAGCGTATCTGGTAAACATCACCAGTCCTGCACGATCTTTGGTCCTGCAGCAAAACAGCTCCCAGCAAAAGTGCTGTTTCTGCTGGGGACAAAGCTTGCAAACACACACAGCTAAAGGAGGGAGCTGCAAGCTGTGCTCAGCATATTCCAGCTATAAAGATGCCTGACTCAGCCAGATTAAATAACCCCAGTAGATCAATTTGCCATGAACAAAGGATTGTTTACTTGTCCGAAACTGACTCTCTGCACTTCTGAGCAGCCTTCTGCACCACAGAAGTTCCTCCAGACAGTCACTGAGCACTCTGTTGCTCTACCAACAATTCGGAACCCACAGCACCTCAAAGCCCCTTCAAGAGCCCCCAGCTACTGCCCTGCGCCCTCCAGTTCTCCCTGCTGCCCCGTAAGAACCTCAGGATGCCAGCAGCACCTCGTGCCTTAGGATGCCCGGTGGATTTCACAAGGATGCACTCGTCTCCTGCATTGTCATCACTGGCAAAAACATCCAACGGCGCTGACCCGAGCCGGGGGCTCAGCGGTGACAAACAGGGAAACCTGCCGCGCTGCAGCGTGTGCCCAGTGCCTCCGGTCCCGCTGCTGGGCATCGCCAGGCACAGCCGGGCTCCGTCCTCTCCGTGCCTCCCCGCAGGGACCGATGGCCGCGCCCGGGATCCCCCCGAGCCCCTCTTCTGCAGGCTGAGCCGCCCCAGCTCTCCCGGAATCCCACCCCAGCCATTTCCCACGCGCTGCCGAGGAGGGGAGGGGATGCGGGGGAGGAACAGGAGGCGCTCGCAGTGCTACGACACGGCCGGTTGCGCCGCCCCGTCCTTACCCGGCGGAGGGCACGGGGACGGGGCGACTCACCGGAGCTGCAGAAACGACCGCGGGCAGAAGCGCTGAGAAACGAACGGGAAACGTTTAATCGACGAACGCACAGAGCGGCAAACAGAGACACGACCGCGTTCCCAGCCGGCTCCCATCCGAACGGCGACTGCGGAGGACGGCTCGGTGCCGACCGGGGATGGACGGAGCCCCGCGCCGCCTTCCCCTGAGCGCCCGGCGTCCCCGAGGCACGGCGCGGGAGGCGGCAGGGACGCGGCGGGGACGGAGCTCCGCAGGCACCATCATGGTGGCCTCGCGGCTGCAGCCGCCATTGCCGGAGAGCCCGCGCTCAGCCCCGCCTCCGCCGCGCCGCTATTGGTCGTGCCGCAGAACGGGGTCCTTTCATTCCGCGGTCGCGCCGTTGTTGCGTCATCACCGCGCGTCCCGGATGGCCCCGGCCCGGCTGCCATCGCCGATGCCTGTCGCCGCGCGCCCCCTCCACCACCCGTCAGCACACGAGCTGCGGTTCTGGCGACGGCAGCAGGAACTCAGCGCAGCCCTGCAGAGGGCGGTCCGGTGGCACGGGAAGATGACGGCCGTGCAGTGCGAGTGCCTCCGCGGTGTCTGCAGCCCGCGAGGAGCTGAGCGGAGCTGGGGAGAGGAAGGGGTGAGAGTCCCGGGCGGGGACGCGCGATGGCAGCATCTGCGGCAGGATCGGCTGCTTCCTCCTCCTCCGCTCCTGTCGCCGCGCGCTGGTTTCCTTTAGAAGCACCCCGGAAGCCAGAGCCCACTGTCGCATCTGTGGGGTTCCACGGGATGCACAGACGCGGGGTAAGTTTAGCTTGGATATCAGGACGGTCTTCCGTACAGAAAGGGTTGTTAAGCGCTGGCATGGGCTGCCCAAGGAGGGGGTTGAGTCGCCGTCCCTGGGTGCGTTTAAAAACCGTCTGGATGCGGTGCTCAGGGCCGTGATTGAGAGGAGGGAGCAGCCTGGACGGAGCGGTCCCTGAGAGCAGCCCTGCAGAGCCGGACCTGGGGGTCTTGATGGATGAAAAGCTGCACATGAGCCAGCAGTGTGCTGCTGCAGCTGGGAAAGCAAGTGGGATCGTGGGCTGCATCGGAAGAGGGGTGGCCAGCAGGGACAGGGAGGTGATCGTCCCCTTCTGCTCTGCTCTTGTGAGGCCCCATCTGCAGCACTGCATCTGCACATCCAGGTCTGGAGCCCCCAGTACAAGAAAGACAGGGAGCTGTTGGAGAGGGTCCAGAGGAGAGACACAAAGATGATCAGGGGGCTGCAGCACCTCCCCTGCGAGGACAGGCTGAGGGAGCTGGGCTTGTTCAGCATGGAGAAAAGAAGGCTGCGGGGTGACCTCATGGCAGCCTTTCAGTACCTAAAGGGAGCCTACAAACAGGAGGGGAGTCAGCTCTTGGAAAGGGGTGATAACAGCAGGACAAGGGGAAATGGTCTGAAATTGAGGGAGGGAAGATTGAGGTTGGATGTCAGGGGGAAGTTCTTTACGGAGAGAGTGGTGAGGTGCTGGAACAGCTGCTCAGAGAGGCTGTGGATGCCCCGTCCCTTGAGGTGTTCAAGGCCAGGCTGGATGGGGCCCTGGGCAGCCTGGTCTGGTATTGAATGTGGAGGTTGGTGGCCCTGTGTGTGGCAGGGGGCTGGAGATTCGTGATCCTTGGGTCCCTTGCAGAGCCTGTCCATGCTGTGTTTCTGTGAGGGCGGTCAGAGTTAGGGTGTGTTTAGGTCGTGGTTGGAATGGATGATCTTGAAGGTCTTTTCCAACCTGAGTGATGCTGTGATTCTGCGGGGACGCTGTGTGTGGGACTGCTGTTCAATGCAGAGCACCAGCACAGGGCAGGCCTGGGGACTGGGCTGATGGGGATGGAGAGGGCAGTGTGCGGCCGTGGGCTCCTCAGGTGGTCCCAGGAAACATCTCCACGTGTCTGCAGCTGTGTGGAGGTGTGCGCGTCTCCTGCTGTACCAGAGATGGAGGGGATGGCGCTGACTGAGGGCAGGGACTGGAGCAGCACAAAGGAGCCGTGAGGCGGCCGCAGTCAGTTTGGCTGCAGCACAGACAGGTGGCCCTGCTTTGGGTTTGGCAGTGTGGAGAAATGTTCTCCATGTAGTTGTGCCCCTGTGGCTTCTTTCTGATGTGCCTGGGAAGTCCCACTGGAATAGGCTGCAGGCAGAGGCCTGATACAACATCACTTGTGTGGGTGGAGTGTTACTATCTCCGTGTTCATCTATTATGTTTGTTTGTTTCATTTCAGCTCTATGGTGCCAATCTGCCTTTGCTGAATCCTTTCCTTGTGGCCTCAGGCAACAATCAAGGGGTCTCAAGTTTCAGTGCTGAGCAAAAAGTGCAGGCACTCAGGGAGGCCATGAAGGGCTTTGGGAAGTTGATCTCCTTCCCTCCACGGGCCAACTTTTATTTTTGCCCCAGCACACGAATGGCTACACCACAAATGGTGGTTTGTTAGAGGGAAGCGCAGCTGCTTGCATTGCTCTGCTGCACAACTGCCCTAAAAATCGTTGGGCAGTGGAAGCAGAAGTGCCCTTCATGTCCCAAAATGCAGCTGCTCTGGTGGTGTGGTCCTGGCAGCTTTGTGTGCACAGATGGAGTCCTGGGGCTGTTGAGAGCCGGCTGTGTAGGGGCCTGGAGGTGGCACAAGAGCAGAGGGCACTTTGATTCCTGCGCAGGCAGCCTGACCAGCTTCCATTTGTTTCTTGCAGGCACGGATGAAGATGCCGTCATCGAGATCTTGACCAAACTCAATGTTTGCCAACGTCAGCGCGTTCTGATCACCTCCAAGAGCACTCCTGGCAGGGCAGGTGCTCTGCAGAGATGTGAACGTGGTTGTGTCACTTGGTGAAAAGCGAAAGACGACCCGGCCTCCACCAGAGAAAGGTCAGCAGAGACTTTACCTGACCAAGGTCGTTTTGTTTCTGTTCAGTTCAGAGCAGCTGTCGATGCGAGGAGGGTTGGAGCCTGAAGAGAAGCGGTGAGCAGCTCAGTTCCTTCTGTCCTCCAAGGCCGTGCCTCTGCCAACTGCTTTCTCCTCTCCTGGCCGTCCAGGATTTGATTGATGACTTGAAGTCGGAGCTGAGTGGGAATTCTGAGAGGGGATCATTGGGACGAGGACTGCCAGCACCATGTATGGCATGCAGAACTAAGGAGGGCGGTGAAGGCTTGGAAGTCTTCCTTTCGTATGGCTTAAGTTCTGGCCAAGGACTTCCTGCTTTGCTGTGCACGTCTTCTTATGGATTAAACTCCTAAGGAAACCTGGTTGCACGTCACGAGCAGTTGCTGGTATCTGAAACCTTGCCTTGGCGATTCCCTAGGGAGCAGGAACAGATGAAGGTCGCTGATGGAAACTGTGGCTTCTCCCAGCAATGAAGAGATTCGTTGCTTTGATGAGAACTGCAAGCTTCGTAAGCAGAGCAAAAGGCCAGGCCTTGTCCTGCTGCCTGACATCAGTGTGTGTGTGCAGGCAGATGTGAAGAGGGGAGTTTCTAGGTGTGACAAACTGGCCAACCTGGGAGTTGCCGTTTGTGCAGAGAGAAGCTAGACTGGAATTTCACCAGGAACTGAACTGGTGTAAGTGAAATGGGGAGGAGCATTCTGTCTGTCTGTCGGGGGACGTGTGGCTCTCTTGCCAGTTTCTTGCTGTCTGCGCTTCTTAATTGGAGGCTGCAGCACTGGTGATGATGGCTGGAGCGCTGCAGTGATGCTGAGAGCTCTGGGCCCAGTTCTGCACTTAGCGGGTTATGGCTGGCAAATGTTGTGGGCAGCACCCAGGTGGTGGCCCTGCTCATAACAGATGCTGTGTGTGTGTTCTTGTGACCGCCATTGGGGTAGAAGGGAGAGGAGCTAAAAACTTGATTGGCAGCACAAAGCAGCAGGACTTGAAAATGGTAATAGCTGTGCTAGGCCAATTAGCAAGACTGTTAGCAATGAAAAGGAATTATTTCTGTGGGAGGATCCTGATGTAGCTGACAGTGCTGCAGGAATGATAGAATGTTCATGCAGTACATGAGGAGCTCGTTGTTGCAAAGTGGTCCTTTGAATCTCTCTGGCTTTCTGCCATGGATTCTTCCCCCTGGTTTTTGATGGTACAGAGGCACTGCTGACAAGGACATAACAGACAGCGTTAAATCTGAGATGTCAGGAGACCTGGAAGGTGCTTTGCTGGCTGTGGGTGAGCGCCCTGCTTTCAAACCTTCTCTGCAAAGCAATGAAATGATGAGAGGTGCTGTGTCTGCCCTCAGCGGCTGTCACGCGGTTTCAGGAGGCAGTCGTGGTTTGTCTTTGTTTGTGAGCACAAAGTCAGGCTGGGTGGGACTTGGAGCGCCCTGGTGTAGAGGGAGGTGTCCCTGCCTACTGCAGGGGGGTTGGAACCCAATGATCTTAGGCGTCCCCTCCAAACCAAACCACTCTATGACTCTGTGCTTCACAGTCAGGTGAGAAAGCTTTGTGCTTTATGGCACGGTGTGCTTGGCCAAAGGGAGCTTTGGCAGCAGAGGTTTGCTGTCAGGAGACATGAAGGCCTTTGTGCAAATCCTGCTGTGCTGCTGCGCTGCCAGGCACAGAGACATCAGCTCACAGCACATCACTGACTGCATGCCTGCACTGCAGCTGCTGTTTGTTCACCTGGAGTTGCATCTTGACAGAAGAAACAGCAGCACCAAGGAATTGCTGCAGCGGTGTGGAAACCGCTGCTTTTACTGGCCTTAATCCTCTTGTTCTTGTCTCATTACAGTCAGGCGCGTGCGAAACGAGCCTGCGTGCTTTGCTGGAAGGCTGTGTAAATCCACGAAGGTAAACAGATTGTGGAGTAAGATTGCTTGCTTCTTTCTTGCATTTCCGTGCTCGAGTCAGCCAGCAGCACCTTGGCAGTCATGCAGCAGTCCGGAAACTGGCAGTTCCAGGACAGATCAGGCTTTTCTGCACATCAGGGTAACAGCCATACTCAGGAGTCAGCTGCTGCTCATGGATCGCTCCGTGAATGCAAAAATGCTGTCATGAAGAGCAGCTCCTGCACAGGACCGGGCCCTGAGCCCTTTGTGTCTGCAGGTGATTCTCCAGCAGTTTTGTGTTGGCTGCACGTGGCTGCTTTGCTTTCCGGGGCCTGGGAGCAGGCGACAGCACTGCGATCAGAGCGATGGTGTCCCGCTCCGAGATGGATGTGCTGGATATCAGAAGAGAACTCCTGACCATAGGAAGTCTCTCTACACCTTCACGAAGGTAAACTTGTCGATGTTGGACACAAACAGTGGGATTTTCTGAGTGCCTTTAAGGACTGATCCCCCCTTGACACCTGTTGGGTATTTTAGAGCAGCTGGGATGAAGCAGACCTTACAAAAACGTACTGAAAATGCTCCTGAATATTGCTGAATTGCCTAGGATACGAACGCTGCAAAAAGAAATCTGTCTTAAGGAGAATTTTACTTGAGTAAAATGTAAGAATTATTCATCTTCCTTTTGTTTCTTTTCTCAGTTACTCAGTTTGTTCTGACCTTCTCTCTTCCTCTCCTCTCCTTCCTTTCTTTCTACCTTCTCGCAGGGTGGGACCCTACAGGTGCTGGCCATCAGACCCCCCACCCCAAAGCGTCCGGCTGCCAGCAGTGGGTGAATTCACTGGGACTTTGGGGATGGGAGGTGCTAACCAGAGAGTCTTCAGTTTCCACTCCTCAATTCAGGCTTGGAAGCACGCTAAAAATGGGAAATAGATCTGGTGTAGGAAGGGGATGTCCTCAGCCAAGGTCCTGGGAAACTGGAGGAGAACGGATGAAACTGCAGATGTACCAACAAACAGGAAAGCACACGGCGCTTGACTTGGAGGGTTTGTGGGAAGGTCAGCCTCCCTGAGTTTATATTTCAGCCATCGTCCTCCATACTGGAGAGGCTTTACCTGCTTGGCGTGCTTAATTGCAGCACATTGCACGCGTGTGGATAACTTGTGCTATAGCATCCTTGATCCAGACCCCATTTCCATGTTGCATCTCTTAATGTCCCGCGGTGTCACAGGTGCACCGAACTGCAAATAACTCCCTCGTGGTGTTACTGTAAAAGTTTGCCAAGTGAAGCTATGGATGCTTCATCCCTGGAGCTGTTCAAGGCCAGGCTGGGCAGCATCACCCAGGGAGTGGCATCCCTGCCCAGGGCATCGGGGTTGAGCTTCTAGGTTCTGTACCATCCCTTCCATCCCAACCCATTCCGCTGTTCTGCGTTCCTGTGATGCAATCCCCCACCCTGGTGCAGTGCATCACAGTGGGAGCTGCCAGCGGGGAGCCTCCGCCTGGCATCACAGAGCCGTGAGGTCGCGATGCCCCGTGCTCTGCTGTGCTGAGCTCACAGTGCCTGGCTGTGACGCCGTGCCGCAGGCATCGCTCTGTGCGACTCACTGTGGCTGTAGCGGCGGTGGTGGAAGCATGGTGCGAGTGTGGGGGGCCATGGCCTCTGCCCGCCTTGTCTTCCTCTTCCTCCTGATGGCCGTGTGTTTCTGGGAGACCTGCGCTGCTCCGTGGCGAGCACTGGGAGCAGGTGGGTGGGCAGAGACGGGACCAAACCTGGGCAGCGCTGGGGGCAAGAAGTCAGGCTGCGTCCCCACGGCCCTGTGCCGCTCTTCCCTGGGGCTGCCTTCCGGGGGAGTGTGGGGGTGTTGGGCAGGGGGTGATGAGCAGCACCGCAGGAGCCGGGCAGGAGCCCGTGGCAGCGCTGCTCCCCAGGCCTGGCTCCAGCATGCTGGGCCGTGGCTCTGCTCCTCGCTGGCTGGAGCACAGCCTTCATCCTGGGAGGGAGGCGTCCTGGGGAGAGCTCAGAAGATGCGTGCTGGGAGACGTGTGAGCGTTTTCTGCCCCAGCCTTGTGGTACGCCCCATCGATGACTCCCAGTTTCAAACACAGCCCCGGCCCACAGCTCAGAGGAGGAGACAGATGTGCTTTCCTCCAGGGCTTCAGGGCAGCCTTCCTTTGTGTGCATCAGAGCCCTCCCGGTAAGAAAGCCCCGAGGGGCTGCATCTTCTTCCTTGCAGTCTGTGAGGGATGCGGCACGTGGCCTGGAGGGAGCCTTGTATGCCCTGCCAGGTGCCAGCCTGCAGCTCATCCTGGCCGCTCTGCAGCTTTGGAAATCGGGACCCGAGTCCTTCTGCCAGCCCGTCCCACAACCCACCCACATCCAGTTACTGTGGGGGAAGGAGATCACGCCGTGCAGTGGGACCTTCTCTCATCTGTTCTTGATTGTAGATGATGAGCTCGGTGCTCTGTATCTGGATGATCGCCTGGATCCACATTTCATGCCTGTGCCCGAGGGACAGCCCAGAGGTAAGTTGTGTCTGTTTCCTTGAAGGCAGAAACATTCATGCCCTCATAGTTTACTCAGGTGCAATTTTACTTAGGATCCTCTCAAGGTCTTCCAAGTCTGTGCCTTGAAGGGCTTGCACAGATGAACCTTGAGTGTTTCTTTGCTGGGAGAGCTGCCACATTTGGGTGGGAAGGTCTCCGCTGCCCCTCTTCAGCTGAGAGAGCCCAGAGCTTCGTATTTGGGCCGTGCCATTCCCTGACCCACCACCAGACCTCACAGGTCTGCCAGTGTTACAAAGGAGGCCCCCGCGTGCACTGGAAGCTCTCCTCACCTGTGTGACCACACTTGTGCCTGCAGGCCCTGCTGGCGAATCAGCGGAACGGGATCCTGTCCGTGAGCCTGAGGGGAATGCTGGAGGTAAGTCACCAGGCTTCGTTCCCTTGATATTTGTTCATGTGTGGCTGGGAGAGTTCAGCAAGGCTTCTGCTTTTCACCGGCCAGTGGGTTCTTCTCCGTGGGAAGCATGGGGGGTTGTTGTTTCCTGGGTGCTCTGCGCTCTCGGCGTCGTGTTGGCTTTGCCTCTGTATCTCAGAGGTCTCGCAGTGAGACAAATGGAAGCAGCTGAATGCTGTTCTGGGAGGTCTCTGAGAATTGTGTCCCGTGGCCTGGATGAAGTATTTGTAAAGCTGTGGAATACCAGCCGTCAGGTCACCGGGCCTCTGCAGCTTTGGAACTTTTGCCCCATGCCATTAATTGAGCCCCTTCCATCACCGCAGGTCAGTAAGGAACAGAGGTGGGCACATGCCATGGAACGTCTCTCAGCTGCCCTGGATTCCAGCCGTGTCTCCAGGCAGCGGCTACCAAAGCCCAGCTTCAATCCGGTCCCTGAGACGCGGGGCGATCCCCCAGCTGAGTCCCTGAGAGGTTTTAGTTTTCATTCAGGTTTTAATTTTCTTTCCTGCTTCCTCTGTGGAAGAGAAGGGAAGATACGGGTCAGGCTGTGTGCAGAGTGCAGTGCCTGCCTTGCAAAGCCGTCTTTGCTGGCCGCTCCAGCCCTGAGCTGCTCCCGGTGCCTTGTGCAGAGCCAGCGGCACCACGCAGTCGAGCTGAGGGCTGAGCTCCAGGAGGGCGTTCCTCTGGGCAGCCCCGCGCGGTGCAAGTTCTGTACAATCGTGGTGCCCCTGCACGTACCTGGGAACTGCTCCCGAGGTGCTCCTGTGTGGAAGGGAGAGAGCAGTGTCACGAAGGAATCCCCTGCTTTAATTGCATCCCGCGTCGTTCCGATTGGGAGGATGCTTAATTAGAGCTGCTCTGTGCTGCGTTTGTTTGCAGATGTGAGTGGAGGAGGTGATCTAGCTTCCCCTCTGAGCTCCGAGACTGAAAGCCGGGCGCACGGCATGGGTAAGTCACGGCTCTGTAACTCCTTGGAGAGCTCTCACTGCCCGCTTCGTGCCACTTCATGGCACTGCTTCCCCCGTGCGCTCCGCTGTTCAGCGATGCTGCTGTGCACGACTGAAACTTTTCGTGGGTTGCAGAAGTGCCCCAGGGAGGGCTTTGCTCAGTCGCTGGTTCGTTCCTGCGCTGGAGCCCAGGTGGATGCCCAGGGGTGGTGGTTTGTTTTACTGCTGGCGCTGACTCAGCAGTGGTCTTCAAAACCTCGTGCTCGTGGCATTGAACTTCATGCGTTCCGTGCAGGTCTGGAAAGGGGAAAGGATGAATCGGAAAGAGGAAAATTCTCTGAGGAGTCTTACCTTCCAAAAGAACTGCTGAGGGGAACGGAAGCGGCAGTTCATGGTGGGTGTACTTCAGTCTGTTCGCTGTGAGACTCGGGAAGCTGAGCTCTGATGTCCGTGTGCAGCCTGCACAGCAGCAGGGCATTGCTCAGAGCCGTGCTGCAGCGGTGTCCCACGTGCCAGAGAAGCCTGTGTGATGCTGCTCACCTCTCACCGCTCCCGGTTCCCAGAGGGCTGTGAGCTTTGTCCTTTTGGGAACGAAGCCTCCCGACGGTGAGGAGGTGAAGGTAAGGTGGGACGTTGTTGTTTCTTCCAGGGATGAACGCAGGGAAGCAGCAAAGGATGCAGGGAAGCACAAAGGCTGCTGCTGGCAGATCTGCGCGGCAGCGCCACGCGGCAGTGGTGGTGCTGTTCTCAGCTGTGCTGCTGTCTGCGCTGCTGCTGGCCTGCGTTGCTGCGTCATGGCCGTGGAAGAAATGCCTGTGAGTTGTCTTTCTCCCCCAAACACTTCGTTGCTGCATTTGGCAATGAAGCATTTGTGGTGCCGGGATCCTGGGCAGCCGGATCAGCTGCTGGCAGCAAGCTGCCAGGATTTATGTTGCAAGGTCTTCTAAGTTTGCCCTTATTTCCTGTCAGTGAGTAGTGCTTTCTGAAACTCATTTTCACAGTGTGTTCAAGGGGGGAGAGAGAGCAGCAGAGCGAGCTCATCCTGACACCGACTGGGAGCGAGTTCCAAGTGGAGATGAAGGGAGAGCGGAGCTGGGAGAGGCAACGAGCGAGATCCTTGCCCAAGCAAACAAGAACCTCAGCGATAGTTCCAGTCCGTTCCGTTCTGCCATCCCAGAGGCCAGAGATCTTCAAACTCACCTGAAAGACCTGGAGCGTGAACTCCAAGCCATGAAAGGGGTCCATGGGGGCAGTGGTGAGTGCTGCTTCCTGTCAGAGGACGGCCCTGAAAGTGAGAGCGGAGGATCAGCAGCAGAGCGTTTGTCCTTCACCCTCCGTTCCCCGGGACGAGTATCACCAGTAGTTCGAAGGCTCTTAGCTCGCCACAGCTACGATCCTTTTGAGGGTCCTAATGAGGACCCAGAAAGCGAGCTTCCTCTGACCGCCGGGCAGCACGTTTATGTCTTTGGAGACGTGGATGAGGACGGCTGGTTTCTGGGAGAGCTGACGGATGGCACGAGAGGGCTGGTCCCTTCCAGCCTGGTGACGGAGGTTTCAGATGATGAGCTGGACACAACGATGCCTCCCGAGCTCTGTGGTCTCCTGCTGGACACGGATGATTGTGTCGATGCAAAGAGTCCATAATGCAGCAACATCCTGTGGCGATTCTTGCCTCACTCCATCTGCAAGACGACCCCCTGCTCCACTTGACTTGAGTGAAGTGTGAGCAGGATGTGGATGAGCTCCTCCTGGTTCGATCTGAGATGACTGGCAGTGCGACTGCATGGTGTTATTCTATATTAAAAAATACTTTAAAAACTAACTAACAACACTGTTCTTTTCGAGGATACATTGAGGTGATACATTTTCTAGCTGAGATTTTGCAGTGAGTCTTGAAGCAGGTTTGAACTGGTAGAAGTTGGCCGCGTTTGCATTCTGTTTTTCATATTTCCTTGCTGATCAGAGTCAAGGTGCCGTGCATCCCTTCCCCGCCTCTGGTTGCCCCCCTTCACCGTGAAGAGGAGCAAGAGCTTCTGGCACAGAAGTACGTCTGTGTGCAAGGCTTAAACTTCACGCGTCTTCCTTCTTCTCTGCTCGGTAAAGCTCGGCGTTGGGCTCCTTTGGAGTCTGAGTGCTGGTTTCTGGGGCAGTCCTTAGCTGGAGGCTGGAGTGCCTCAATCAGCTGTGGCGGTGCAACTCCCACGCCCCACGTCCTCCCCCTTCTGCCAGGCCTCTCAGTGCTTGGTGCACTGGGACAAAAGGTGCAGGACCAGTACGTGAAGGTGCTCCTCTGTGCCTCTCCCCTGCTGGCCTCCGTGTAGCCAATGGCAGTGAATAGGAGCCTTAGGGGGTGCCTGGATTGGCCCTGCCTTCTGCCTCGTGTCCCATTGCCCGGGGCCAATCCTGGGGTCAGTCGTCTCCTGGCAGCCCGTCTGGACACAAATCCCGGCCCCGTGTGGAGTGGTTTGGAATTTGTGAGTTCAGCAAGTTCTCAGCTTTGTGCAACTGCTGGAAAGAACCAGGTTTTGCCCTCCAAGGGGGCCGGAAAAGTATCCGGCAGATCTCCATCATCTCAGACCCTGCAGTTAGAGGTTCTTAGTGAGTGTTAATGCTTATCAATACCCGAGGGCAGGTGGGAGGAACGTGGATGAAGCCAGGCTCTTCAGTGGTGTGCAGCGGTGGGACAGCGAGCAGCGGCCTAGAACTTGAACTCGGAAGTTCTTGCTCTTCTTCCATCCACCTCCTTCCTCACTTATCTGTTTTAATGATACGTGTTTGTTTCACAGCAGTAGGTGCTGAGAGTTTCCCTGTCCACATTTGCTTTGCGTGTTTGCGTGTACGTTCACCTATGAGAGTATCTGCTCTCCCATGGTTTGGTATGGGATGTCCCGTCAGCAAGTGAGTGTGAATCTCGTCATCTGCAAATCTATCATCAGGTCCCTATTTCATTTTTCACCTATTTCTTAAAATGCTGCTAAGCAGAACCGAGCAAAATAGATTTGCCATTTCCTGCAATGCCAAATTAGCAGAGATGGCAGGATGATGAGCAAAGCCGCCGAATGCTTGCAAAAACGTGATGTCCAAACAAAGCCTGTGTTCCCTGAGGTTTCAGCTTATGGCTACTGACATAAGCAGGAAGAGGTAGGAAAGCAGTTGGCCGATGCTGGAGGTTCAACCGGATGGGAAAGGTAGAGGTATAATCTGCCAAATGTTGGCTGGAAGTGTGTCTGAAACCTGCCTGCAAGGAGAGGGGAAAACTAAAGCATGAAATACAGGATTGACAAGAAGAGATCAGTGGGTGTAATGCACTGAGCTGCTGTTATCGTTGAGGATGGAGCAGCTGCAAAATCTGCTTCAAGAGTTTCATGGCCCCGAGTTGGCTGGAAGCGTGGATCTGCCTGGGGGCAGCGAGGCCCTGCAGAGGGATCTGGACAGGCTGGATGGCTGGGCTGAACCAATGGGCTGAGGCTCAACAGGACCAAATGCAGGGTCCTGAACTTTGGCCACAACAACCATTCCAACAGCAAGTCCATCCCAGCGCCATTCCTGGTTCAAGCATCCCTCGTTGCCACGCAGCACCGCAGCAGCCAAGCTCCAGTCCCTTTCCCAGTGTCAGTAAGATCAGTTTGTTCTCTTCTCATCCGCTGAGAGGAACAGAAGCTTCCTGCCCCCCAAGGCTTGTGACAGGTATTTCCCTAGAGCAGCATTCATGTCCTTCTTCCGGCCCCTTTTGCCATTTCCAGCTCTCCAAATTGAGACGTACGGCTGCAGCCCACCCCAGGGCTTCTTTGGGGCAGCTCTGCGGCACCCCATCCCAAGGAGCAGATGCCTTTTCCCCACACACCATTGGTTCTATGGCCACATGGGGTGAGGACACAGGGTCGTGGGTCACGTGGAGGTGGGGTGGGGGCAGGGATCCCAGAGCTCTTGGACAACGTGGCGTTTGGTCGCAGCCTGATGGGGGCAGGCGGGGTCACAGGGTCATGTGGGGGTATGGCTCACACAGGGCTGTGGGTCTCGTGCAGCCATGGGGTCACGCACACCCAGGGTTCTGTGGTCATCTTGGGGTACGGCTCACGGAGAGTTACGGCTCAGCACCCAGCCTTTGGGCCACAGGGACCCCCAGTTCCCTCTCAGGAAGAAATGAAACCACTCCTACACCGCCCCACGCCTCCCCTTTTTACCTCAAACCGCTCCCCACATGCCCCTCTTCCCCCCTGTGTCTCCATACCACCCCACACCCCAGCGTCCCACCTGCAGCCCACAGCTTGACTTGTCCAGAGAGCCCTGTGAGCTGGGGGGCTCCTGGCGTCCCCATCCCAGCAGCGGGTGCTGCGTTCAGGACAGTTGGGTGGCCACAAGTGGGGACCCTTTGGGGTAGGGAATGGGCTCTCGTTGGGTCACCCTGCACATGGCAGCCCGGAGCCCTCAGCCTCACCTGGACCTGGAGCTCTCCTTCCGCAGGAAGCTCCTGATCCGTCTGAATTCTCCTCCATCAGCGCTGTCTGAGCTCAGCCGTTTGATGACGGTTGGACGGCCAGCAAATCTCACTGCAGTGGGGAAGGCAGAGGAGATTCACCGTCAGCCCTTTGGCTCGCTCACCAGGGGCGCTCAGGCCTGCTCCCACAACAGCCCAGAGGGCCGCTCTGCTCCCCCCGCTGCTGCCCTCAGACCCTCCCTGACAGCATCCCTGGCCCCACTCCTCCTCTCTGCCATTCAGCTCTGTTTTGGGACTGCATTTGTGGCGTTGGCTTTGGGAAAGAGGAGCTGGGTGGCGATGATGAGGTGGCAGGGTGGTTTTTGGGGACCGTATCCTTGCACTGGGGAGGGCAGGGCCTAAGATCCGCACATCCTCCCGACAGAGCCAGGGATGAGGGCACGTCGCACACAGCGCCTTAGTGAGGGAGAGGCCAGCAGTTCCTCATGGGAAGAGGCCATGATGAGCTGGTGTGAAGCTCTGACACAAGTCAGAGACCGTGGCTGATGGTCAGCAGGGGATTTCCATCTCCAGCATGTTGCCCGTGCCACCGGAGGAACTGGCAGCTGCTTTACCTTCCTTGCCCTGGTCCTGAGGTGGCGAAGTGCCTCCTTGCTTTGGCGTCTCCTGACCAGAGAGGCTTCCTGAGGACTTGCGGTGTATTGCGGGAGGTGGTTTGGGTGCAAACTCCATTTGAAACCTGCGGGACAGGAGAAGACAGCGAGCGGTGTGACGCAGCGCTCCAGCACTCCTTGCTGCTCTCTCTGTCTGCTCACAGGCACATTTTCATGCTGCATTAAGCACACTGCTTTCTAAAGCCTTTTGCAGGGTCAGTCGGGATACGTGAAGGGGAAACAGTTTCAAACGGCGGGAGGGAAGCTTTAGATTGGATGTAAGGCAGAGGTTTTTGACAGAAGGATGGCAAGGCAGCGGAGCATCTTGCCCAGAGAGGTGGTGGGTGCCCGGACGGGCTGTCAAGGTGGGGCTGGACCAGGCTCAGAGCAACCTCCTCTGGGGGTAGGAGTCCCTGTTCCCTGCGGGGCAGTGGGACGAGGTGCCCTTTCGGGGTTCCTTCCAGCTCAAATCATTCGGTGACTCCATGACACACGGGCAGGACAGACACGGACACGGAACAAGCGCTCCCAGCTCAGAGAGGCAGCTGCGGCCGCCTTGCTGTATTTCATGGGCTCCACCTTCCTAAGGACGGAAAAATGCGAGGGACAGAGTTGATGGTAGGGTTGGTTTTCCACAGGTGCTTCTCTAGAAGTGCTTCTGGTGGACATCAGCCAGAACGGCCCCATGTTTGGACGGGCTCCTCAGAGGGGGAGGTTTGCTTTTGAGGATGGAGGCGGTGGCCGTTTGCCCTGTCCACGAAGTCAGCAAAAGTTGAATCCCCCCTCCTACCTGGCAGGGACTCCTTGTGGGGCTTGAGGTGGTGCGTGGCTGTGAGGTTTGAAGCCAGGTTAAACACGGGCACGGCAGAATCATGGTCCCAACCTCAGTCTGGACCTCTTTGGGGACGGTGTCAAAGGTGCCGAAGGTGGGAATCCAGACCCCCTGCAAGTGGAAGAGAAAGGAAGGGCGGAAGGGTTATGGGACGGCCGGAGGAAGAGCCGAGGGGGGTCCGACGTAGGGGCAGAGCTCAGAAGCCCTCTGCCACCATTCAGAGGCACGAGCCAGCGCATCGGGCATGGCTTTGGGAAGGGGCTGCACGGTCCTCTCCTTCCCCTCGCCCTCCCAGATGCAGCACAGCAGGCAGTTTCCAGCCATTCCCCTTTGTCCTGTCTCCACTCCCCACTGAACAGAGTCCGGCCTCGCCATTCTGCCCCCCACACCTCAGATACTGATAGACCTGGATCAGGTCCCCTCTCAGCCTTCTTTTCTCCAGGCTGAACAGACCCAGTTCACTCAGCCTTTCCTCATAGCAGAGATGCTCCAGGCCCCTCGCCATCTTGGTGGCCCTCCGCTGGACTCTTTCCAAGAGATCCCTGTCTGTTCTGTGCTGGGGAGCCCAGAACTGGACGCAGAGCTCCAGATGAGGCCTCAGCAGGGCAGAGCAGAGGGGGGGATCACCTCCCTCGACCTGCTGGCCACGCTCTGTGCAATGCACCCCAGGATGCCATTGGCCCTCTTGGCCACAAGGGCACACTGCTGGCTCATGGCAACCTGTCGTCCACCAGGACACCCAGGTCCCTCTCCGCAGAGCTCCCCTCCAGCAGCTCATCCCCATCCTGTACCGCTGCATGCAATTATTCCTCCCCAGATGCAAGACTCTACACTTGCTTCTGTTAAACCTCATCCGGTTTCTTGCTGCCCAGCTCTCAGCCTGTCCAGCTCTCGCTGAATGGCAGCACGGCCTTCAGCCAATCCTCCCAACTTCATATCATCAGCAAACTTGCCGAGGGTGGCCACCATCCCCTCATCAAGGTCATTGATGAAGATGTTGAACAAGGCCGGACCCAGCACCGATCCCTGAGTAGCACCACTGGTTACAGGTCTCCAGCCAGACTCTGCACTGCCATCAATGACCCTCTGTGCTCTGCTACTCAGCCAGTCCTCAACCCACCTCACTGTCCGCTCATCCATCCCACACTTCCTCAGCTTTGTTATAAGGATGTCATGGGGGACAGCATCAAAAGCCTTGCTGAAATCAAGGTAGGCTACATCCACTGCTCTCCCCCCATCCACCCAGCCAGAGACAACATCACAGAAGGCTACCAAGCACAACCTCCCCCTGGTGAACCCGTGCTGACTGCTCCTCATCACCTCCTTTTCTTCCATCTGTCTGGAGATGGCATCCAGCACAGCTGTTCCATCACCTTTCCAGGGACAGGGGTGAGGCTGACTGGCCTATAACTGCCTGGCTCTTCCTTCTTGCCCTTTTTGAAGACCGCAGTGACACTGCCTATCCTCCAGCCTTCAGGCACCTCCCGCGTCATCCAAGACCTCTCCAAGATGACAGAAAGCGGTTCAGCACTTCCATTCTCATTTTCCCTTCTCCCAGGACTTCAAGGCAGACCCCAGGGAGCCCCTGGGGACAACCCTACACGCTCCTGCTGTGTCCTGACCCCAGCCTGGTTCTCTGCATCCTTAACAGCAGAATTGACAAGGAAGCCTGTTGGTAACACACTGACAGGTGGGAATTCCTTTCGGGCTGCCTGTCTGTGCGCCTCATACCCAGACGGTGCCCCTGCCTCTGCTGGGGCTTGTAAGTCCACCACCAGTTTCATGGCAAAACCAAACACCAGGGTCACTTCCTGAGGCCAAACCTGAGGCCAAGCCCCGTTAAGGAAATCCAGGAGAGGCTGGGTCCTCTGCTGGTTTACATTCAGCAGTAACATGGATGAAAGGATAGAGAGCCTGGAGAAGGGGCAGATTCACTGATTTATACGGACACGGAGTGTGAGAGCGTTAATGTCAGGAGAGCTGCCTGACTGAAGCCTTCAGAAGTGGCACGATAAGGAAAACCAGTAAGTAAACGCGACGGAACGTAGATCTGAATTCATAAACACAAAGCCAGCTCCATCTCCTTTGGTCACTGCTGCAGGACGCGCACCAAGAGCGTCCGTCACGCAGCGGACATCGTCCTTACCAGCGATCAGTGCCTGCTGGGGCTGGCTGGGATGGATATCCTCTTCCCCACGCAGCCCAGAGCAGCAGTGCTTTGTTTTCCATACCATCCCTGTGCCCCACGAGCTCTCAGCATCAGCTGTGCCGCGTGACCGCCGTCAGCCCGCGGCCGCGTGTCTCAGCGCCGCGCGGCCGTTGCGGTCAGTGGGATGTGACAGGGGTCAGGACCCTGCGCCGTGAGGCTGAAGGAGCAGCCCCCGCAGCCCTGCCTGGTGCAGCCGTGGTGAAGGCGGCTCGGGGACACCGCAGTGACGGCCTGGGCACGGAGCCAGGAGGAAACCACCGTCTTCCTGCCCGAGCGCTGCGACACGGGGCTGCGGTTTGTGCACCTGCAGCGGTGGGTGGGATCCGACCCCCGATCCTCTGTGAGGAATAACGGCCCCCGGGCGACGCGCTGAGTGCTGGGGACGCTTCTGAGCCCCTCGACTCAGCCTGCAGATTCTAGTCTGCTGCCAGGGCGGGATCTGTCCCAGCTCCAGCTCCTTCTGGGACCCGGCACGGCGCCCACCATGGAAGAACGGCTGAGCCGGCACTTCCAGGACGGGGCTCTGCCTCGCCCAAGGACCCTTCCCAGCTACGGCTCCTGGTGCAGCAGGTCTGCGGCAGGCCCAGGGGCTGCTCCCCTCCCTTACGGACATGGCCCTGGTGCAATCCCAGCCCTGAGGTTCCTGCAGTTTGGGGCCAGCTGGACGTTCCCATCTCGGTCTGTTGGGCGTTCCCAGCACGAGAGATGCTCGGCGCTCCTGCAGAGTGCAAGTGGTGACGTGGTGATGGAGCCACGTCCTCCCGCAGCCACCGCGGTGATTCCCGTCACAGCGACACGACCCCGCAGCGGAGCCGTCCCTCATATATGGTCATGAACGGCTCTGGAGAAGTTCATTGGAGGGCCGGGCTGCCCTGGAGGGGAGACAACTTCTGATCAAGTCTAAAAAGGAGATTGCTGCTTTGATTGGCTTCTTCTGCATCTGCGTAATCAGCTGCAGAGATATATTGCTCTCCTGTTGTCACCGTCCCCCAGAGCCCCCAGGAGCTGCAGCAGGGAGTTGGGCCCTGCAGGGCTGTGCCAGCAGGACGGGAGGCTCAGGATGGGCACAGAAGGACTCCGATGCCCTCAGGTGCTGTGGCTCCTCCTCTGGGTGCAGCCGTGCAGAGGTGAGTGCCAGCTGCCTTGACCAGCAGTCCGAGCTGGCCTAGGGCCAGTGGGCGTCACTGAGATCCATGGGGGAAGGAGATTCCTTTCTAAGTACCCCTGAAACAAGGGCAGTGTAAGTTCTTAAACTCAGAAAGAGCGGTGAGGTGCTGGAACAGCTGCCCAGAGAGGCTGTGATGCCCCGTCCATCCCTGGAGGTGCTCAGGGCCAGGCTGGATGGGGCCCTGGGCAGCCTGGGCTGCTACGACATGTGGAGGTTGGGGCCCTGCAGTGGCAAGTTGGAGCTTCGTGATCCTTGAGGTCTCTTCCAAACCTTGGCATTCTGTGATTCTGTGGCAGAAGTTGCTGAAGTGCGTGGGTCCTGTGCTTCATTCTGTGTCTCTCTGGGTGCACCAGTGTATGGTAATTTTCCAGGACTGCTGAGTTTATGGCAGCCCTGGTTATATGCCTGGTGATTTCCAGACATTGAAGTATCCTTCTGTGACCCCTTGCTCACCAGCACGGTGCTCTTGCTGTGCCGATGGCCCAGCTGGTAATGGTGGCACACAAAAATCCCCAGTGCACATCCGGACTCCTTAGGGTCATCCCTGGGGACCCTGGTCGAGCAGCGTCTGATCCTCCAGGTTGGGGTGATCCTCAGGATCAGCTCGGTGCTTCCTGGGAACGTGGAAAGCCCTGGGGATGGAGATGTAGAGACAGGCAGTGGGAAGTCGCCACCCCAAATCTTGTGACTGTGCCAGCCTGGGGGTCCCCCAGTTTGGGGCCTGGTCTCCCCTGACAGATCCCATGTTGATGTTTGAAGGGGCAGCGGAGGTGAGGCTGGCGGATGGCAGCGGGCGCTGTGATGGGAGAGTGGAGGTGAAACACCAGGAGCAGTGGGGGACCGTGTGTGATGACTCCTGGGATGAGGATGATGCGGCCGTGGTTTGTAAGCAGCTGAGATGTGGGACAGCAATCAGTGCTACACGGAATGAAAGATTTGTGCTAGGATCTGGCCCCATTTGGATGGATGAGGTCCAGTGTCAAGGCACCGAGTCTGCCCTGTCTGACTGCGAACACGATGGATGGGGTAAACATTACTGTAGTCACGCTGAGGACGCTGGAGCTACATGTACAGGTGAGGGACTAGAGCCATTCCTGCCCTCTGAGGTCAGATTTGGGGATCAATAAGCAGATACCATATGTGGCCAGTTGTGCTGCTACTGCTGGTCCCTGGGGAATTGCATTGGGCCCTGCTTGGTCCCCAGTTGAGGTGGAGGTGAGGAGGGGCGTGGAGTTGCCAAAGGGCTCCGGGACCCCACGGGTGCCTTTGCTCACTGCAGGATTTGTCCGTCTGGTCGGAGGGGACAGCCGCTGCTCAGGACGAGTGGAGATCCATGACGGGGATGGGTGGAAACCTGTCTGTGACTCACACTTTGGTCCCAAAGCTGCTGATGTGGTCTGCAGAGATCTTCAGTGTGGCACAGCCCTGCCCGTCCCCACAGCAAGTCCCTTCGGAGAAGGGACCGGTGCCACCTGGGACAGAGAGCTGCAGTGCGTGGGGAACGAATCCAGCCTCTCCTCCTGCCCCACGGGGACCCCTCGGGTCCAGCCCTGTGCCCAGACAAGCATCGCTGCTGTCACCTGCACACGTAAGGGCTCAGGGAGGGCGGTCGGACACCGACCGTGTGCCGGGGACAGGATGGAGCTGTGCCGGGTGTGAGGACAGGGGGGTGATGTGGTGCTCTGCAGCCCCAAGGCAGTGCGGAAGGAAACGGCTTCGTGTTGTCCCTCCGGCTTCTCCTGCATCTCCTGAGGGAACCGGAGCGCAGATCTCCCCCCTCCAGCCTCCTCTGTCCTCCATTCACAGGGTTCAGGCTGGTGAACGGCAGCACGGCGTGCGTGGGCAGGGTGGAAGTGGAGGTGCAGGGAACGTGGGGCAGCCTTTGTGCCTCCCGCTGGGACCTGATGGACGCCCATGTTCTCTGTCGGCACCTGGGCTGCGGGTTTGCGGTGTCCGTTCCCGAAGGAGGGCATTTTGGGAGAGGAAGTGGCCCGGTGTGGAATGACTGGTTCCACTGCGAGGGGACCGAGGGCAGCCCGGATCAGTGCCTGGTGACCGTCCTGGGGGCCTCTCCGTGCTCCTATGAGAACGACGCTGCCGTCATTTGCTCAGGTGCGTGTCGGGATAAGGCTGCAGGGATTCCGCCTCGTTGCCACACGGCCACCTCAAAGTCCCACGCGGATCCCACGGCGTCACCAGGCTGACCCTGTCCCTGCTCCCCGCAGGCCCGCCTCACAACGCGTCCCTAAGGCTGGTGGGTGGACGGAGCCGGTGCGACGGGCGCGTGGAGATCTTGCAGCGCGGGACGTGGGGCAGAGTCCTGGATGATCAGTGGGGCATGGAGGACGCCAGCGTGGTGTGCCGGCAGCTGCGCTGCGAGGAGGCAGAGGCAGCCTACATTGTGCCGAGGGCCGAGCGAGGGACGGGCCCCGTGGGGCTGCGCGGGGTGCGGTGTGCCGGCCACGAGGACGGCCTGAGCCTCTGCGACGCCTCCCCGCGCCGGGCCGCGGGCATCATGGAGGACGTGGGGGTCGTGTGCCGCGGTGAGCAGCGCGTCCTCCCGCTGCGGGGTCGGGCGGGCAGCCGGCTTCTGACGGCTGGGGCTTCCCCCCGCTGCAGGGAGCCGCCAGGTCCGGCTGGTGGACGGGGCCGGGCGATGCGCAGGGAGAGTGGAGATCTACTACCGGGGGCGGTGGGGCACGGTCTGCGACGACGCCTGGGACACGGCCGACGCCAACGTGGTTTGCCGCCAGCTGAGCTGCGGATGGGCCGTGGAGGCGGCCGGCTCGGCTCGCTTTGGGGAGGGCTCCGGGCACATCTGGCTGGATGGCGTGAACTGCTCTGGGGACGAATCTGCTCTCTGGAACTGCTCTGCTGAGGCCTGGGGGCAGCACGACTGCGGGCACAAGGAGGATGCGGGAGTCGTCTGCTCAGGTCTGTGCTGGGAGCCCGGCACAGGGAGGCCGGGGGGCTGAGGCCACCCAAGGCCGCTTCCCGAGCCCGTCCGGGGGCGCCCCGTCCACCGGTGCGGCTGGGGGCAGTGGGCAGCGCGGCCACCCTGATGCTGAGCGGGGAGCATGGGGGGCTTCCTCTCCCCGGCCCCCAACCAGCGACTTCCCCCTGGGGCCTTTCCTCCTGCCAGAATTCGTGGCCCTGAGGCTGGAGAACAGCGATGGCTGCTCCGGGCGCCTGCAGGTTTTCTACAATGGGACGTGGGGGAGCGTCGGCTCCAACTCGATGACTCCCTACACTCCTACACTGGTGTGCAAGGAGCTGGGCTGCGGGGACGGAGGGGTCCTGGAAAGCAACAACCGCTACCGCAGGGTGAATGGCACCGCGTGGCTGGACCACGTGCAGTGCGGGGAGAGCAGCAGCTCCTTCTGGCAGTGTCCCTCCGGTCCCTGGCAGCTGCAGTCCTATGACGACGTGCGAGACGAGGCCAGCATCACCTGCAATGGTAAGCGAGCCACCCGGGCGCGAGATCCCCCTTCCCTCACCACGACCAAGGTGTCACGGCCAGGCGCGAGCAGAGGCCCGCCCTGCGCAGGTGCCTTCACTGCTACATTTCCTCCTGCAGGGACAAAGCCGGAAAGGAGGCCGGGAGCCGCGTGCCCCAATTCCACGAGCTGCACAGGTGGGAGCTCCTTCTCTGTGTCGCTTCTCGCCCGGTCGTGCCGGGGCCCTGGGAGGTCACCGCCTCTGCAGACAGGGAGAAGATCCGCGCCGTGGGAGGCAAGGATGGCTGCTCGGGCAGAGTGGAGGTCTGGCACCGCGGCTCCTGGGGAACCGTGTGCGACGACTCGTGGGACGTGCAGGATGCCGAGGTGGCGTGCAGGCAGCTGGGCTGCGGCCCTGCGCTGTCTGCCCTGGCCGAGGCTGCGTTTGGGGAGGGGACGGGACCCATCTGGCTGGTGGAGTGCAGGGGCACGGAGCCATCTCTGCAGGACTGCTGGGCCCGCACTGCGGGTGGCGGCGCCTGCCGGCATAAGGAAGATGCAGCGGTGAACTGCTCGGGTGAGTAGCTGGGCTTACTCAGGCTCTGCTCACAGCCCAGAGCTGAGCAGAGCGCTGGGCTGCGTCCCGGCCTTGAGGAAGGGACAATCTGGGTGGGATGTGCTGGGCGTATCAGCCAGAGGTCTGCCCGGCACAACAAACCCACCTCTCAGCTCAGCTCTTCTCTGCAGCTGCACCCAGGATGACAGCATCCCCCCCACAAAGAGGTAACATCTCCTCCCACTGGAGCTGGGTCTCCCATGACCCAGAACGGGGGCTTCTTTCTGGGATATGAAATGACCAGGGAGAGGCACCGGGCTGGTGGATGTATGGGGAGGGCCATCATGTACCCACGGGCTGGGAGGTTCCCCATCTACACTCCCTGCCCCTCTACCCCTTGCTGCCCCAACTCTCACACACGGGCCTGGTGCTGCTCCTGCCACATTGCTGCCCCTGCAGACCCCATGCTGGGCTACGCGACCGTCAGCAGGAGAGTCTCGGTGCCTGTCATCATCTGCATCGTCCTGGGGCTCCTTGTTGGCCTCCTCCTGGCCCTCCTGGCAAGGCAGATGCAAAGTGCCAGAGCTCGGCACAGAGGTAGGTCCTGACTCAGCGGTGCGTGGGATGCGCTGTGCTGACATCCAGCAACAAGCAATGCAGAGCCCAGTGGAGGGGGAGTTCATGGCGGAGTGAGGGGAGAAGCGGCAGAAGGAGGCTGGGGAAGCACAGCAGGGTCTCGTCTCTGTCTCCAGACTCCAGGAGATCTGGGGAGCCCTTCTCTGAAGCCGTGTACGAGGAGATCGAGTACAGCCCAGTGAGGGAGAAGAAAATGAGGTACAGTTTCTCAGGTGGGTGCAGGTCTCCTGTTTTGAATGCTCCCTGACCAAACTGCAGCCCTACCTGGGGAAATGGGAGGAGGAAGATCTTAATCACTGCTATCACTGCTCTCCTCTCTCCTACAGACATCCCTGTTCTGCCCGGCGATTCCCCGGTGGAGGGCTATGATGATGCCGGGGAGGTTTCTGAGCCTGGAGAGCCTCCTGTGCCAGGGCAGGGAGACTGGCCAGTGCCTCGGGCACGGGAGGAGGGAGAGGGACCCAGAGATGCTGCCAGAGGTGAGAGGGAAATGCAGTGCTGCAGCTTGCTGGGTGCCGTCCCCGGTGCGGCAATGAGCCACAGCTCATGGGTTGAGGAACTTTCCTCGGGAGGTTTCACAGGGAGAAAGGGACTGGGAGAAAGAGCTGAATGTCCCACGGAGGAGAAAAGTGATGGGCCACCCAGGAGGAGTGGCCCGTGGGGCAAACAGTTGTCTTTGCTGCTGGCAGGAGAGAGTCTGCGCTCCTGGAGAAATGCCGGGGCCCCCGAAGTGGATGGAGACACCTCACCTCTGTCCCGTGGGAGCACGGGCTACGACGACGCTGATGAGATGTCTCTGCCGTAACCCCATTGGACACACAGGCTGCGACAGCAGAGCTCTGGGATGTGAGCTCTGGGACAAGAGACTCTGTCCCTGCCACGAAGTTGGCTGTAGACACAAAGGAGAGGTCGGTGCGGCCGGGAGAGCCGTGAGCGCCAGGAGCTCTTTTCACAGGGGCGTCAGAAACAGCCATGCAGTTCCTCCAAGTTTTATTGCTCTGCTTTTATGCTGCGCATCGGTATTGGTTCCTATTAAACCCCTGTGACAGCTCTGACCCAGAGCTTTGGCCTCCCTGCCCATATTTTGGGACATCCCTCTGAGGCTGACTGGACAAGCAGAGCACAAGGGCACGGTGTGGGGCTGGGGCGCTTCTTGGGGACAGCGGGCTTGGGCTCAGGGCCGCGGTGCCTGGGAACCATTCCTGCTGAATCTCCTCCAACCAGGGCAGCCAACGTGACCCAAAGCCCCACGATGCTCCCCAGTAGGAGGGACTGACTCCCGCTGCCTCGGAGCCTGTGGACTCCAAGCGCTTCAAGAATGGGGAGATCTTTCCTTCTAGACTGTTGGAAGCAGAGGACAGAGGGACAGAAATCATGCCCACAAGACGTGGGCTGCAGCCCTAGGTCATGGCGAAGCCCCTGGCCAGCAGAAGGGCCCCACGCCAGCTCTAAAAGACAGGAAGGTCTAAAAGACAGTACAGCTTTGTGTAAGCTAGAGTACTCCATTGTATGCTGATGAACCAGAATAAGCAATCCATGGAAGGCTGGGTGACTAACTGCTTCAGGTAGGGCTCTCTCAAGAAGTCAATCAGGAGAGTGGGTTCATCCCCTTAAGCAGGATGGAGTCACGTAGAACAACAGGAACTTCTTTGTGAAGACCAGTGGCTAACTCGGGCTTTGGAGTAATGGCAAAACAGAATCATGGAATGGGTTGGGTTGGAAGGGAGCTCAAGGATCACTGGGAGCCATTCCCCATCTCGCAGACAGAGTTTTGCCAGTCGCTGGATGGAGGCCGAGACCAGGCTGCCCAGGGCCCCGTCCGACCTGGCCTTGAACACCTCAGGGATGGGGCATCCACAGCTTCTCCAGGCAGCCTTTCCACATCATCCTCGAGCGAAAAGGAGAACTGAGCCACGCTCTGTCAGACACCAGCTCAGGCACCTCGCGCTTGTGCTTCCTTGCTGTCTAACGGCAAAAGGATAAAACACAACAGGCCGTGCGCAATGCAGCGGCTCGCGGCCAGTTCAGCAGTGCCTATCCACTCATCGAGCACGGTGATGCCCTCAGCCACCTCACCCCAGTTTCCTCTTCAGCAGGATGCCACAGGGTAGGGAATCAGAGAATAGGAGAATCAGAAAATCACTGAGGTTGGAAAAGGCTTTGTCCCTTTGGCCAGTTGAAGCTTCTGTCCCCTCCCAGCTTCCTGTGCATCCTCAGCACCACTCAAAATTGCTTTGCTTGAGGGTGAAGGCTTCCAACTGACTTGGTTGAAGATCTGTGCCTGTTTCTGTTCAAGAGACATTTGCACAATGCCTTCAAAAATAGGCTTTACCTTAGGCTATCCCTAAAGAGGTCAGACAGTTGCACCAGGTGACCTTTGAAGACCACTTTCAGCAATTCTATTGCATTGATTGCTTTCTATTTGGTTCCATTCTCTTCTTCCTGGTGCAACTGGGGGACAGGAGCCTCTTCCAGGGCACAGAACCACGTCCCACAGCACTCAGGTGCCTTTCTGGGTACCCAAGCAATTGCTTTGGCGCACAAGCCGCATCAAGCCATGGAAAGCAATAGTGTGCCCAGGGCACCCAAGCAGTAACCAGGGGCACCCAGGCACTTCCAGGAGCACTGAAACGACTCACTGGGTGCTGTGGTTTAACTTGGCGTGGTTTAGGAGCTTGTGGTAGCAGTGGTAATGAGAAGACGGTTGGACTAGATGATCTTACAGGTTGTTTCCAACCTTGTGATTCTATGATGCTGTGATTGGCAGGCAGCAGAGCCCCACACGGCCTTTTGCTCACTCTCCTCTCTCCCAGTGGGAACAGGGGGAGAGAACTGGAAAAAAAAGGTGTAGAACTCATAGGTTAAGATAAAAACTATGTACTAGGATAGAAAAAAAGAACGGAAGCAATAATGTGATGATAACGATACCTATCTGTCTATCCACAGTGCAATCACTTACCATCACAGTGGATAGCTTGCAGCGTGCCCCTGTGTCGGGGCAATCCCAGATATGAGGACAGACCAGGAGAACAACTCTTGGAGAGAATCCCTGCAGAGGACTTGGGGTGCTGGTAGACGAGAACCTGATCGTGAGCCAGCAGTGTGTGCTTGCAGCCTGGAAGGCCAGTGGTATTCTGGGTTCCATCAGAAGAGGGGTGGTAGCTCTTGGGACCGGTGCTCTTCAACATCTTTATTAATGACATCGATGAGGGAATTGAGTGCACCCTCAGCAAGTTTGCTGACAACACCGAGCTGAGTGGTGCGGTTGATACGGTGGAAGGAAGGGATGCCATTCAGAGGGACCTCGACAGGCTGGAGGGCTGGGCTCGGGTGAACCTGATGAGGTTCAACACGGCAAAGTGCAAGGTTTTGCATTTGGGCCGGAAGAACCCCAGGCACCCGTACAGGCTGGGAGGAGTGGGCCTTGAGAGCAGCTCGGCAGAGAAGGACCTGGGGGTCCTGATGGACGAGAGACTGAACATGAGCCAGCAGTGCGCTCTGGCAGCTCGAAAGGCAAATGGGATCCTGGGCTCCATCAGGAGAGGGGTGGTCAGCAGGGACAGGGAGGTGATCGTCCCTCTCTACTCGGCTCTTGTGAGGCCCCACCTGGAGTCCTGTGTCCAGGTGTGGAGCCCTCAGTACAAGAAAGACATAGAGATCTTGGAAAGGGTCCAGAGGAGGGTGACTGAGATGATCAGGGGGCTGGAGCACCTCCCCTATGAGGACAGGCTGAGGGAGTTGGGCTTGTTCAGCCTGGAGAAGAGAAGCTGCGGGGTGACCTCAGTGCAGCCTATCAATACCTGAAGGGAACCTACACCCAGGAGGGGAGTCAACTCTTCCAAAGGGCTGACAACAGCAGGACGAGGGGAAATGGATCCAAGTTGAAGGAGGGAAGATTGAGGTTGGATGTTAGGGGGAAGTTCTTTACAAGGAGAGTGGTTAGGGCCTGGAACGGGCTGCCCAGGGAGGTTGTGGATGCCCCGTCCTTGGACGTGTTCAAGGCCAGGTTGGACGGGGTCCTGGGCAACCTGATCTGAATGTGGATGTTTGGTGGCCCTGTTGGGCAGGGGGTTGGAACTACATGATCCTTGAGGTCCCTTCCAACCCGGGTGATTCTGTGATTTCTGTGATTCTGTAGCAGGGTGCCAGCAGTTTGCGGCCCTTTGGCGCATCCCCTAAGCTTGCCATGACAAGACCCCTCTGCAGGGCTCTGAATGTTTTCACAGACCTTCCCTTGTACAGACCCACCTCCACCAACAGGTTCTGCTGCTCTGGCTGCCCTTAGCACTTCAATTCAAGGCGTGGGGGTCCTGAAGCACAGCATCAAGACGGTCACCTGGCCTGTCCCCATGCCTGAATTTCTGTTGTTCTCAAGGACGCAGTCTCTGAAGGGTCCCCAGTGGGTTCTGAGCTCCTTAGGAGAGGAAAAACTAAAGGAACTCCCTGTCTCCTCCAATCAGGACTTTATCTGAGCGTCCTGGAGCACAATGAGCCCCTGTTCCACAGGCAGTCACGTGGTTTTACGCTGTGATGAGGTCTCCCCTCAGGTCTCCTCCTCCCCACAGAGAACAAACCAAGAGACTTGAGCCATTCCTCATGCTTCTCTTCTGAACGCTCGGCTGTTTCCATAGCTCTCCTAGAGAGGCTCTCAAATGGTTTGATGTCCTTCTGACATGGTGACGCTCAAACTGCACCCGACACGTGAGGCGAGGCCGCAGCAGTGCAGAGCAGAGCAGGACAATCTCTCACTTTGCCTGGATGGCAGTGCAGGACCTGATTCACCCCAGGGTACGGCTGGCGGTGGGATTTGGTGCAGTAAAGTAATGGAAAAGTATCGTGGAAAAGTTTGGTAGGAGCCAACCATGACCTTGCTCTATTTATAAAGCTTAGAGATGTGTAGTCGTTTAAGAGTATAACCTTTTGTGCTTTGGCCATCATGATATTGTGCTACATCTCTAATTGGGAAAATGATGGACGACACGGAAGGAGGGACGTTTCACAAGAGAAACCAGGATGTACCAGATGCTCAGTAAAACTGCTTTGTTTATCATTAGCAAACGTTAGGGGAACAATAAATCTGTCATGTACAGAATGCAAAGCCATACAGGTATTATGGAACCATGAGTACAAATATGTTAACGGTTGTAGAATAAAGTTGACGATGGCGAGACATTCATAGTGAATGTGTGGCTCGTCCTTCGTCGCCGACTAACAACGCCCAAGAGAGCCAAGGGCCGCGGCCCAACGAGCTGTTCACAGTCCACTGTAATGTTTGACTTTCCCAGAGGCTGTGCATGAGAGGGAATGCGGGGCGCTGCTGGGCTGTGAGATGCGGCGGCTGACGGTGATTATTAGGGAGGAATAATTGCATGCAGCGGTACAGGATGGGGATGAGCTGCTGGAGGGGAGCTCTGCGGAGAGGGACCTGGGTGTCCTGGTGGACGACAGGTCGGCCGTGAGCCAGCAGTGTGCCCTTGTGGCCAAGAGGGCCAATGGCATCCTGGGGTGCATTGCACAGAGCGTGGCCAGCAGGTCGAGGGAGGTGATCCCCCCCTCTGCTCTGCCCTGCTGAGGCCTCATCTGGAGCTCTGCGTCCAGTTCTGGGCTCCCCAGCACAGAACAGACAGGGATCTCTTGGGAAGAGTCCAGCGGAGAGCCACCAAGATGGTGAGGGGCCTGGAGCATCTCTGCTATGAGGAAAGGCTGAGTGAACTGGGTCTGTTCAGCCTGGAGAAAAGAAGGCTGAGAGGGGACCTGATCCAGGTCTATCAGTATCTGAGGTGTGGGGGGCAGAATGGTGAGGCCGGACTCTGTTCAGTGGTGAGTGGAGACAGGACAAGGGGAATGGATGGAAACTGCAGCATAGGAAGTTCTGCACCAATGTGCGAAGGAACGGCTGTACAGTGAGGTGACGGAGCGCTGGAACAGGCTGCCCAGGGAGGTGGGGGAGTCTCCTGCTCTGGAGATGTTCAAGACCTGCCTGGATGCCGACCTGTGCGACCTGCTGTAGGAACTGCTTGGGCAGGGGGTTGGACTCGATGAGCTCTGCAGCTCCCTTCCAACCCCTTCGGTTCTGTGGTTCTGTGACCCACCTGGTGTCCAGGAGCAGCTCCTGGCTGAGCCGGGCAGCCCCGAAGGAGGGGCGCTGATCCCATGCATCGAGCCGTGTTGGACCTGGCACTCAGGCGCGCGCCTTTTTTTTTTTTTTTTTTGCTTTGCTCAAACCATCAGCAGCCGAACCCGAAGTCATTCGTCGCTCCACAAACAGCGGCGGAGGCACAAAGAACCGCGCTTCATCCCGCCCTGAACAACGCCGCGCAGCCCCGCTCGGCGCTTTCAAGGCGGCACGGATGCGGCCCGTGCTGGCCGCTCTCCAGGAAGGCCCGCACGGAGCGGGGCGGCGCGGGCTCGGCCTCACTGCCGTCCCCCGCGTCCCCGCGGTCCTCCTCCCGTAGCCCCGGCCACCCCGGGGCCCTGGAAACGGAGCGGGCGCGCGGCGACAGGCATCGACGCGGGCAGCCGGGCCGGGGCCATCTGGGACGCGCGCGGTGATGACGCAACAACGGCGCGACCGCAGAACGAAAGGACCCCGCGAGCGGCGCCCGCCCTGTTCCGCGGGTTGACCAATGACGGCGCGGCGGAGGCGGGGCCGAGCGCGTGCTCTCCGGCAATGGCGGCCGGGGCTGCGGAGCCCTGCGGCTCCGTGCGGGGAAAACGGGACTCCATGCGGGGAAAGCGGCGCTCTGCATCCCTGCCGCCCTGCATTCCCACCGCCTCCCGCGCCGTGCCTCGGGGACGCCGGGCGCTCAGGGGAAGGCGGCGCGGGGCTCCGTCCGTCCCCGGTCGGCACCGAGCCGTCCTCCGCAGTCGCCGTTCAGACGGGAGCCGGCTGGGAACGCGGTCGTGTCTCTGTTTGCCGCTCTGTGCGTTCGTCGATTAAACGTTTCCCGTTCGTTTCTCGGCGCTTCTGCCCGCGGTCGTTTCTGCAGCTCCGGTAAGTCGCCCCGTCCCCGTGCCCTCCGCCGGGTAAGGACGGGGCGGCGCAACCGGCCGTGTCGTAGCACTGCGAGCGCCGGCCCCGTTCCTCCCCCGCGTCCCCTCCCCTCCTCGGCAGCGCGTGGGAAATGGCTGGGGTGGGATTCCGGGAGAGCTGGGGCGGCTCAGCCTGCAGAAGAGGGGCTCGGGGGGATCCCGGGCGCGGCCATCAATCCCTGCGGGGAGGCGCGGAGAGGACGGAGCCCGGCTGCGCCCGGCGGTGCCCAGCAGCTCCCGTGCTGCAGGGAGCTTCCCCAGGGTTGGGATCCAAAATTACCCCTGAAGCTCAGCACCCAGCCGCGGTGTGCGCACCTCCTACGTGCCTCCCACGTCGCTGTGCCGGCAGCAGAGCAGCCTGCCCCCAGCAGCCGCCCGCAGAAATGACTTTCCCTTTCTGCTGCGAGCCTCCCTGCAGGCTCCAGGGCTCCCAAGCCCTTCTCCAGGGCCCCCCCTGTTCCCAGAGAGCCTTGCCCAGGGCAGTGTGTTGGTGCTGGCCTGGCTGGCGGCTCCTGGTTTTCTCCCTGCGCTCCTTGCAGGGCCGTGAGTTGGCAGAGCTGCTCTGCAGAGGCGGGGGCTGCGCTGCCCTGGGCCCCAGGATGACCTTCCCTGGCTGTGCTGCTGCAGGGAGAAGCAGAGTCAGCCGGCTGGGGATCTCTGCTGCTGAGTCCCTCTCCATCCGCCCCGATAAATCAGCAGCCAAGGACGGCGCTGGGCAGGACCCGGGGTGCCTCAAGGGCTCGACAGGCAACTGAGCAATGCAACGAGTCACAGAATGGCAGAATGATAGAATGGTTCACCTTACAGGGCATCCGGTCCAACCTCCCTGCAGTGAACTGGGACCCTCCGCTCGGTCAGGCGCTCAGAGCCTGCTCCAGCCTCTCCCTGAACGCCTCCAAGGATGGAGCTTCCACCACCTCCCTGGTGCCACGGCCTCACCGCCCTTATCATGAAAGACTTTTTCCTTTAATGCAATCTAAATCTCCCCTCTTTTACTCGGACACCATTTCCCCTTTCACGACAACAGTTCCACCAGGGAGGCCAGCTGTGGCACAGCAGGGCCACGGCTTTGGGCAGAGTGGTGGAGATGCAGCGCAGGGCGAGGAGGACGAGGCCGAGGAGGAAGAAGCGCGTGGGGTGTGCAGGCGGCGGTCGCGGGCTGCGGCTGTGCTGATGAGGCCACTGCCCAGTGAGGCCGAGCCCGCGCCGCCCCGCTCCGTGCGGGCCTTCCTGGAGAGCGGCCAGCACGGGCCGCATCCGTGCCGCCTTGAAAGCGCCGAGCGGGGCTGCGCGGCGTTGTTCAGGGCGGGATGAAGCGCGGTTCTTTGTGCCTCCGCCGCTGTTTGTGGAGCGACGAATGACTTCGGGTTCGGCTGCTGATGGTTTGAGCAAAGCGAGAACCAAAGGCGCGCACCTGAGTGCCAGGCTCCAACACGCCTCGATGCATGGGATCAGCGCCCCTCCTTCGGGACCCATAGGGATCCCATAGGGAACCAGTGAAAGCCTACTGGGACTCCATAGAGACCCATAGGAAGCACCCAGAGACCCATAGGGAACCCATAGAGATCCAAAGGCACCCCACAGAGACTCACAGAGGCCCATAGGGAAGGCACAAAAACCCATAGGGACCACACAGAGACCCATAGGGAAACCACAGCAACCCATAGGGACTCCACAGAGACCCATAGGGATCCCATAGAGAACCAGTGAAAACCTACTGGGACTCCATAGAGACCCATGGGAAGCCCCCAGAGACCCATAGGAAGCCACAGAGGTCCATAGGGAGCCCACAGAGACCCACAGAGATGCCTTAGACCCCATAGTGACCCACAGGGAACACGGGTACACACAGCTGCCCATAGGGACCCCATGGAGACTCTGAATATCCCATAGGGATCCCATAGAGACCCATAGGGATCCCACAGGAATCCCATAACGACGCATTGGGACCCATGGGAATCATGGGTTGGCAAAGCTGCCCATAAGGACCCTTGGAGGATCATAGGGGCCCCATAGAGCCTCTTAGGGACCCATAGAGAACCAACGAAAACCTACAGGGACTCCATAGAGACCCATGGGAAGCCCCCAGAGACCCATAGGAAGCCACAGAGGTCCATAGGGAGCCCACAGAGACCCACAGAGATGCCTTAGACCCCATAGTGACCCACAGGGAACACGGGTACACACAGCTGCCCATAGGGACCCCATGGAGACTCATAGAGATCCCATAGGGATCCCATAGAGACCCATAGGGATCCCACAGGAATCCCATAACGACGCATTGGGACCCATGGGAATCATGGGTTGGCAAAGCTGCCCATAAGGACCCTTGGAGGATCATAGGGGCCCCATAGAGCCCCTTAGGGACCCATAGAGAACCAACGAAAACCTACAGGGACTCCATAGAGACCCATGGGAAGCCCCCAGAGACCCATAGGGAACCCATAGAGATCCAAAGGGACCCCACAGAGACCCACAGAGGCCCATAGGGAAGGCACAAAAACCCATAGGGACCACACAGAGACCCATAGGGAAACCACAGCAACCCATAGGGACTCCACAGAGACCCATAGGGATCCCATAGAGAACCAGTGAAAACCTACAGGGACTCCATAGAGACCCATGGGAAGCCCCCAGAGACCCATAGGAAGCCACGGAGGTCCATAGGGAGCCCACAGAGACCCACAGAGAGGCCTTAGACCCCATAGCGACCCACAGGGAACACGGGTACACACAGCTGCCCATAGGGACCCCATGGAGACTCTGAATATCCCATAGGGATCCCATAGAGACCCATAGGGATCCCACAGGAATCCCATAACGACGCATTGGGACCCATGGGAATCATGGGTTGGCAAAGCTGCCCATAAGGACCCTTGGAGGATCATAGGGGCCCCATAGAGCCCCTTAGGGACCCATAGAGAACCAACGAAAACCTACAGGGACTCCATAGAGACCCATGGGAAGCCCCCAGAGACCCATAGGGAACCCATAGAGATCCAAAGGGACCCCACAGAGACCCACAGAGGCCCATAGGGAAGGCACAAAAACCCATAGGGACCACACAGAGACCCATAGTTACCCCACAGAGACCCATAGGGATCCCATAGAGAACCAGTGAAAACCTACTGGGACTCCATAGAGACCCATGGGAAGCCCCCAGAGACCCACAGGAAGCCACGGAGGTCCATAGGGAGCCCACAGAGACCCACAGAGACCCACAGAGATGCCATAGACCCCATAGCGACCCACAGGGAACACAGGTACACGCAGCTGCCCATAGGGACCCCATGGAGACTCTGAATATCCCATAGGGATCCCATAGAGACCCATAGGGGTCCCACAGGAATCCCATAACGACGCATTGGGACCCATGGGAATCATGGGTTGGCAAAGCTGCCCATAAGGACCCTTGGAGGATCATAGGGGCCCCATAGAGCCTCTTAGGGACCCATAGAGAACCAACGAAAACCTACAGGGACTCCATAGAGACCCATGGGAAGCCCCCAGAGACCCATAGGAAGCCATAGAGGTCCATAGGGACCCCACAGAGACCCACAGAGGCCCCACAGAGGCCCATAGGGAAGGCACAACAACCCATAGGGACCACACAGAGACCCATAGGGAAACCACAGCAACCCATAGGGACCCCACAGAGATCCATAGTTACCCCACAGAGACCCATAGGGATCCCATAGAGAACCAGTGAAAACCTACAGGGACTCCATAGAGACCCATGGGAAGCCCCCAGAGACCCATAGGAAGCCACGGAGGTCCATAGGGAGCCCACAGAGACCCACAGAGATGCCTTAGACCCCATAGTGACCCACAGGGAACACGGGTACACACAGCTGCCCATAGGGAACCCATGGAGACTCATAGAGATCCCATAGGGCCCCACAGAGCCCCTTAAGGACCCATAGAGAACCAGTGAAAACCTATAGGGAACCCATAGCAATCCATAGGGAGCCCACAGAAACCCACAGGGGCCCCATAGAGAGCCTGCAGAGACTCACAGAAACCCCATAGAGACCCACAGGGATACACAGCACCCCACGGCTCAGTGGGTTGAGGCTCACAGTGGGGCAGCTCACACAGTTTTGCGGCCCACGCTCTCCCAGCCCCCATCCACCTCAGCACTGCGGGGCAGCCTCACCCCACACAAAGCCCTGCCCCACACAAAGCCCTGCCCCACACAAAACCCTGCCCCACACAAAGCCCTGCCCCACACAAAACTCTGCCCCACACCAAGCCCTGCCCCACACACAACCCTGCCCCACACAAAGCCCTGCCCCACACAAAACCCTGCCCCACACAAAGCCCCACATGCCAGCACTGCTGCAGAACGGTTTTTATTGGCTGGAAGCAGGGCAGGTTGTGGGGACGCGAAGGGGGCTGGCGGCCGGTCGGGGCAGGAGGGCGGATCTCCCTGCAGGCTTTCACTCCTCGTTGAGTCCTTTCTGTGGGGAGAGACGACAGAGGGAGGCGATGGGGCAGAGGTGGGGCAGGGCTGCGGGGTGGGGATGCGGTGGGGCAGGGACCCACCTTGGCTCCGATGTCGCGGCTCCGGGCCCGCAGTTTGTTGACCTGCGACTCGGCGATGTCGGCGCGCTCCTCCGCCTCGTCCAGCTCGTGCTGCGCCTTGCGGAACTTGGCCAGGTTGGAGTTGGCCTGTTCCTCCTGCAGGGCACGGCAGAGCCCGGCTCAGCGGACACATCGTCCCCCATTCGTCCGTCCGTCCGACCACCCAGCCTTCCTTCATCTCCCCACAGTCCTTCAACTCTCCCCTGTCCATCCACCTTCTTCTTCCACCCTCCATCCCATCCTCCCGCATCCACCTCGGCATCTTCCCACCCATACGCGCTTCCTGGTTCTCCTTCCTTCGCTCACCCGTCCATCACCACGCTCCCATTCATTCATCCATCAGTCCGTCTGTCCATCCACTCATTGATCCCTTCCTCCAATTCCCCACCCGTTTCTCCACCCACCATTCCATTCATCCAATCAATATTCTATTCATCCATTCATTCTATTTTGCCATGCATCCATCCCTCCATCCATCCCTCCATCCATCCATCCCTCCCTCCATCCATCCATCCCTCCATCCATCCCTCCATCCATCCATCCCTCCATCCATCCCTCCCTCCATCCATCCATCCCTCCATCCATCCCTCCATCCATCCATCCATCCCTCCATCCATCCATCCATCCCTCCATCCATCCCTCCATCCATCCCTCCATCCATCCATCCATCCATCCATCCATCCCTCCATCCATCCATCCATCCATCCCTCCATCCATCCCTCCCTCCATCCATCCATCCATCCCTCCATCCCTCCATCCATCCATCCCTCCATCCATCCCTCCATCCATCCCTCCCTCCATCCATCCATCCATCCCTCCATCCCTCCATCCATCCATCCATCCATCCATCCATCCCTCCATCCATCCATCCATCCCTCCATCCATCCATCCATCCATCCATCCATCCCTCCATCCATCCATCCTTCCATCCATCCATCCCTCAATCCATCCCTCCCTCCATCCATCCATCCATCCCTCCATCCCTCCATCCATCCTTCCATCCATCCCTCCCTCCATCCATCCCTCCATCCATCCATCCATCCTTCCATCCATCCCTCCCTCCATCCATCCATCCATCCATCCATCCATCCATCCATCCATCCATCCATCCATCCATCCCTCCATCCCTCCATCCATCCCTCCTTCCATCCATCCATCCCTCCCTCCATCCATCCATCCATCCCTCCATTCTTCCATCAGCTCTTCAATCTCTTCCTCCATTTTCCCACTCATTTCTCCACCCCCCATCCTTTTCTCCAACATTTCTCCTCCCATTTCTCCATCCGTCCATCCATCCCTCCATCCAATTCCTCCCCTTTCTCCATCCGTCCATCTTGTCTCCGATCCCTTTCTCCTTTTCCCCATCCAATTCTCCACCCATCTCTCAATTTCTCCCACAATCCTCCTCCCATTTCTCCGTCCATCCATTTCTCCCATCCAGTTCCTCCTTTTCTCCATCCGTCCATCTTCTCTCTGATCCCTTTCTTTTCCCCCCCAATTCCCCACCCGTTTCTCCATCCCTTTCTCTGCCTCCCATCCGTTTCTCATCGTTTCTGCCCCCATTTCTCCATCCTTCCACCTCCCACCAATTCTCCCCATATCTCCCCCCAACCAATTTCTCCCTCCAGCCAATTTCTCCCCCCAGCCAATTTCTCTGATGCTTCCCTGCCCCGCTCTCCCTTCTTCCTCCATTCACCCCATTTCTCCTCCCACCCATCCGTCCGTCTTCCCCTCCATCTCTTCCACCCCCCCCCCGTTTCTCTGCCCGTTTCTCCACCCTCTGACCCCTTTCTCCATTTTTTCTCCCCCCAATTCGTTCTCTGTCCCCCCCCCCCCCGTTTCCCCCCCTCATCCCCTCTCACCGCCTCCTCCGCCTGCCTCTTGTACGCCTTCACCTTCAGCTGCAGCTTGTCCACCAAGTCCTGCAACCTCACCATGTTCTTCCTGTCCTCCTCCGTCTGCAGGGAGACAACCGGGGGGGGGGGGGGGGGGGGGCACCAAAGTGGGGCACGTGTGGCTCCAAACCTCACAAAGCCCAAAAGGTCGCCACGTTTGGGTTCGCGTGGCGGCCGTTCGGGTTTGGGATTGGTGAGGAGCGCAGCTGGGAAGAGGGGCAGCGTCCACTGCAAGGAGAGGGCGGTGCTGGGCACAGAGGGAGAAGGTGCTCATGGGAGTTATGAATCTGGGCCGTCTGTGTCCCTGCAGCCACCAGGTCAGCCATGTTCTAGGTCACTCATGTCCCTGCAGCCACCAGGTCAGCCATGTTCTAGGTCACTCATGTCCCTGCAGCCACCAGGTCAGCCATGTTCTAGGTCACTCATGTCCCTGCAGCCACCAGGTCAGCCATGTTCTAGGTCACTCATGTCCCTGCAGCCACCAGGTCAGCCATGTTCTAGGTCACTCATGTCCCTACAGCCACCAGGTCAGCCATGTTCTAGGTCACTCATGTCCCTACAGCCACCAGGTCAGCCATGTTCTAGGTCACTCATGTCCCTGCAGCCACCAGGTCAGCCATGTTCTAGGTCACTCATGTCCCTGCAGCCACCAGGTCAGCCATGTTCTAGGTCACTCATGTCCCTACAGCCACCAGGTCAGCCATGTTCTAGGTCACTCATGTCCCTACAGCCACCAGGTCAGCCATGTTCTAGGTCACTCATGTCCCTGCAGCCACCAAGTCAGCCATGTTCTAGGTCACTCTTGTCCCTACAGCCACCAGGTCAGCCATGTTCTAGGTCACTCATGTCCCTGCAGCCACCAGGTCAGCCATGTTCTAGGTCACTCTTGTCCCTACAGCCACCAGGTCAGCCATGTTCTAGGTCACTCTTGTCCCTACAGCCACCAGGTCGGCCATGTTCTAGGTCACTCATGTCCCTACAGCCACCAGGTCGGCCATGTTCTAGGTCACTCATGTCCCTACAGCCACCAGGTCGGCCATGTTCTAGGTCACTCATGTCCCTACAGCCACCAGGTCGGCCATGTTCTAGGTCACTCATGTCCCTACAGCCACCAGGTCGGCCATGTTCTAGGTCACTCATGTCCCTACAGCCACCAGGTCGGCCATGTTCTAGGTCACTCATGTCCCTACAGCCTCCAGGTCGGCCATGTTCTGGGTCACTCATGTCCCTACAGCCACCAGGTCAGCCATGTTCTAGGTCACTCATGTCCCTACAGCCACCAGGTCGGCCATGTTCTAGGTCACTCTTGTCCCTACAGCCACCAGGTCAGCCATGTTCTAGGTCACTCTTGTCCCTACAGCCACCAGGTCAGCCATGTTCTAGGTCACTCATGTCCCTACAGCCACCAGGTCAGCCAAGTTCTGGGTCCCCCTTGTTCCCACAGCCAGCCAGTCACTCTGTTCCTCATTCCCACTGCGTCCCTCTGGATGGGTGGAAGAGGCGGCGACGTTCTGTGTCCCCTCTGCCCTTCTGCCCTCAGCTGTGCTGCCCCACCTGGTAGCTGAGCTCCTTCACGCGCCGCTCCGACTTGCGCAGCCCTTTGACGTTCTCGGCGTTGCGCTTCTGCTCTGCCTCCAGCTCGTTCTCCAGCTCCCGCACGCGAGCCTCCAGCTTCTGCAGCTGCTTCTTGCCTCCCTTGAGGGCCAGCTGCTCCGCCTCGTCCAGCCGTAGCTGCAGGTCCTTGATGGTCTGCTCCATGTTCTTCTTCATCCGCTCCAGGTGGGCGCTCGTGTCCTGTTCCTTCTTCAGCTCCTCCGCCATCATGGCCGCCTTGGAGAGAGATGGGGTGAGGTGGAGGGTGGGGAGAGGTGGAGGAACGGGAGAGATGGGGCAGGTGAGGGAATGTGAGCGATGAGGAGAGGTGGAGAAAAGAGAGAGATGGGAGAAGGTGAAGAAAGGGTGAGAAATGAGAGAGATGGAAGAGGCGGAGGAATGGGAGAGATGGAATGGAAGGAATGGGAGAGATGGAAGAATGGGAGAGATGGAGGAATGGGAGAGATGGGGAGAGGTGAGGGAATGTGGGAGATGAGGAGAGGTGAGGGAATGGGAGAGATGGAATGGAAGGCATGGGAGAGAAGGAAGAGGTTGGGGAGAGGTGGAAGAATGGGAGAGATGGAGGAATGGGAGAGGTGGGGAGAGGTGGGGAGAGATGGGGAGAGGTGGAGAAATGGGAGAGATGGAAAATGTTGGGGAGATGTGGAAGAATGGGAGAGATGGGAGAGGTGGAGAAAGGGGAGAGATGGGAGAGGTGAGGGAATGTGGGAGATGAGGAGAGGTGGAGGAACGGGAGAGATTGAATGGAAGGTATGGGAGAGATGGAAGAGGTTGGGGAGATGTGGAAGAATGGGAGACATGGAGGAATGGGAGAGGTGGGGAGAGGTTGGGAGAAGTGGAGAAAAGAGAAATGGGAGAGGTGGAGAAAGGGAGAGATGGAATGGGAGAGATGGAATGGAAGGTATGGGAGAGATGGAAAATGTTGGGGAGATGTGGAAGAATGGGAGAAATGGAGGAACGGGAGAGGTGGGGAGAAGTGGGGAGAGGTGGGGAGAAGTGGAGAAAAGAGAGATGGGAGAGGTGGAGGAGTGGGAGAGATGGGAGAGGTGGAGAAAGGGGAGAGATGGAAGAGGTGGAGGAATGGGAGTCAAGGGACACATCAGAGGGCGGGGAGAGGTGGAGGAACGTGGAATTCCATCTCCTCCATTGGCAGGAGAAGGGCTGAGGGCGTCCAACGTCCCCCAGCCGAGTCCACGGCGCCACTCACATCGGTGATGGCCTTCTTGGCCTTCTCCTCGGCGTTCCGGCACTCCTGGATGGCTTCTTCCACCTCCGTCTGCAGCTGGGAGACGTCGGCCTCCATCTTCTTCTTCTGGTTGATGAGGCTGGTGTTCTGGAAGAGAGGAGCGGAGGGATTTCACCCGCCTCCCTGCGGTGGGACGTTGCAGGAAAGAAGCCGAGCCTTCGCCGCGGCGCCCTCACCTGGGAGTGGAGGAGCTGGACTCGTTCGCTGGCCTCGATCAGTTCCTGCTCGGCCAACTTGCGGGCCCGCTCGCTCTGCTCCAGCGCCGCGCGCAGCTCCTCCAGCTCCGATTGGAGGAGGTTGTTCCGCCGCTCCACGATGGCGATGTTCTCCTTCAGGTCCTCGTTAGCGCGCACCGCGTCGTCCAGCTGTAATTGGGCGTCCTGCCGGGCCACGCGGAGAGGGGTGTGAGTAGGGGGGGGGGGGGTGGGGGGAAACTGAGGGGGTTAATTTGGGTGACCACGTCGTGATTGCACAGAGGCCACCAATGGCCACCAAGTGATCAACAGTTGGCCACCCGAAGGGTCATGGAATGGACAGCCAATGGGCAAACAGTGATCACCAACCAGCCAACCAATGGGCAACAAGTGGCCACTGAGGGATCAGCAACTGGCCAACCAATGGGCAACAAATCACCAAGGAATGATCACCACCTGGCCACCCAATGGACAGCCAATGGCCATGGAATGATCACCAACCAGCCAACCAATGGGCAACCAATGGCCATGGGATGATCAGCATCTGACCAACCAATGGGCAACCAATGGCCGCCCTCTGGGCAATCAATGGCGACTCAATGGCTACTGAACAGGCAACCAATGGGCACAGAATTGTCACCAACTGGGCAGCCAATGGGCACTCAGTGGTCATGGAATGATCACCAACTAGCCAACCAGTGGGCAACCAATGGCCACGGGATGATCAGCATCTGACCAACCAATGGACAACCAATGGCCGTGGGATGATCAGCATCTGACCAACCAATGGGCAACCGATGGCCACCCAATGGGCACCCAGGAAGCCCCCGACTTCCCCCCAGCGCCCGCCTGTCCATTTCCCCCTGGGACCTGAATGCTGACCCAGCAGCCATCTTCATTCACCCCACAGCCACCCCCCGCCCCCCCGCGGCCCTGCGGGCACCTTGAGGGATCCCTGCAGCGCCTTGACTTGCTTCTGGGCCTCAGCCGCCAGGCGGTTGGCGTGGCTCAGCTGGATCTCCATCTCGTTCAGGTCGCCCTCCATCTTCTTCTTCAGCCTCAGCGCCTCGTTGCGGCTCCGCGTCTCGGCGTCCAGCGACGTCTGCAGCGAGTCCACGACCCGCAGGTGGTTGCGCTTCGCCTGCTCCATCTCCTCCTCCTTCTCTGCCAGCTTGCGCTCGTAGTCTGCCTTCACTTGGTTGAACTCCAACTGGGCCCTCAGGATCTTCCCCTCCTCGTGTTCCAGCGACGCCTGGGGAGGACGGGGAAGCGTTGGTGGCCACGGGGGACGCGTGGGGATGGAGAGAGCTGCATGGATGCAGTTGTGCTCACCTCGGCCTCCTCCAGCGCCGCTTGCAGCTCCAGCTTCTCGGCGTCCAGCTGCTTGCGGACCTTCTCCAGCTCATGGATGGTCTTGTGGCTGGCTCCCAGCTGCTCCGTCAGATCCGAGATCTCCTCTGCGCGGGTGAGAAGCCATCAGAGCATGCAGGAGTTGCAGGGTGACGCTGGGGGCGGCCGCGCTCTCACCTTGCAGGTTCTTGTTCTCCCTCTTGAAGGTCTCCAGGTGCTCCAGCGACTCCTCGTAGGCGTTCTTCAGCTTGAAGAGCTCAGTGCTGAGGGACCGCGACTCCTTCTGTGACGCCTCCAGCTCCGTCTGCGACTCCTCGAACTTCTGCTTCCACTCCGACAAGATCTGCAGGGGACGCCCCCAGGGCCTTGCTTACAATCTCTTCTCCCACGCAGAAGCTCCTCACCCCAAGCTCCTCACCCCACCTTATCGAAGTTCCTTTGTTTCTTATCCAGAGCGGCAGCCGCGGCGTTGGACCTCTCCAGGTCCGCCATCAGGTCCTCGATCTCATTCTGCAGCCGGTGCTTGGTCTTCTCCAAGGAGGAGCACTTGGCGTTGACCGCCTCCACCGCCTCCTCTGCTTCCTGCAGCCGCTGCGCCAGCTTCTTCCTGATGGAGGGACGGCGAGGTGCCACTCGTGGCCCCGAAGGACTCCTCCAAGAATCTCCGCACCCAAGACGACTCACTTGGCCTCCTCCAGCTCCTCGGTGCGTTGGATGGCGTCCGTCTCGTACTTGGTCCTCCACTGGGCCACCTCCGAGTTGGCCTTGGAGAGGGCGCGCTGCAGCTCAGCCTTGGCCTCTGTCTCCTCCTCGTGCTGCTCCCTCAGCAGGTCGCAGTCGTGCCGGGCCGATTGCAGAGCGTGGGCCAGCGCATTCTTGGCCTGGGGTGAGAAGGCAGGGCAGCATCAGCTGGGACAGCCTGAGGTTCTCCAGCCCAACGAGTGCTGGTGATAATTGTCTCAATCCAGCCAGATCTTCCTTAGAGCAACCCATCTCAGCCAACCCAGCTCCTCTCAACTCAATCCAAATTATCTTAGTACAACTCAGCCCGCTCCAGCTCAACTCAGTGTAACACAACCCAGCCCAAACCAACCCAAACCAACACAACCCAGACCAAAACAACCCAAACCAACACAACCCAACCCAAACCAACACAACCCAACCCAAACCAACATAACCCAAACCAACACAACCCAGCCCAAACCAACTCAATCCCACACAACCCAACCCAAACCAACCCAAACCAACTCAATTCAACCCAACCCAAACCAACACAACCCAGCCCAAACCAACTCAATCCAACACAACCCAACAGACCCCAACTCAACTTAATCCAACCAAACCCGACTCAATCCAAATAATCTCAACCCACTTTGATTCAACCCAAACCAACTCAATTCAACTCAACCCAAACCAACTCAATCCCACTCCACTCAACAGACCCCAACTTAATCCAACCCAACTCAACCCAACAACACAATTCAATTCAGACCAACCCAAACCAACTCAAAGCTGAATCAACCCAACCCAACTCAACCCAATCCAACTGAAGTCAACCCAACCCAATTAAAATCAACCCAACTCAATCCAATCCAATCAAACTCAATCCAAATAATCTCAACCCACTTCAATTCAACTCAATCCAACCCAACCCAACCCAATCCAACCCAATCCAATCCAATCCAACTCAATCCAACCCAACCCAATCCAACCCAACCCAACCCAACCCAACCCAACCCAACCAAACCAAACCAAACCCAACCAAACCAAACCCAACCCAACCCAATCCATCCTAATCCAACCCAACCCAACCCAACCCAATACACCCCAACCCAACCTAATCCAATCCAACCCAACCCAACCCAATCAAACCAAATCCAACCCAATACAAATGAACCCAACTCAACCAAACACAACTCAATCCAAGCAAATCCAACACAACCCAACCCGACCTCCATGACTACAGCCAATCTCCCTGAGTTCCTCCATCTCCCTCCTGCCTTTGCGTTGCCTCACCCCCAAGCCCCCAGGCCTCCAAAGCCTTTCACACCTTGGCTTCCTCCTCCAACTGCCTCTTCAGGTCCTCCAGCTGCTGGGTGTAGGTGAGTTTCCCACGCATCAGCTGGTTGATGAAGGCTTCCTTCTCCTCCAGCTGCCTTGAGAGCTCACCTACGGGGCACAGATCGGGGCAGTCATTCCTGGGGGACCCCTCCACAACCCCCCCATGGTCCCAGATGGGGCAGAGGGAGCGAAGAGCTCACCATTCTCCGTCTGGAGCTTGGCCCGCTGGGTGCTGAGGTCCGCAACCATGCGTTGGGCCTCCTCCGATTTGCTGCGGTGCTCGTTCATCTGGTCCTCCGTGGTGCGGCACATCTTCTCCAGGTTGGCCTGGAGGAAGAAAGGGGAGGGAGGTGCGAGGGAACACCAGGAGGGGGAGCCGTCCCACCTGGCGTCCCCCCGATCTCCTACCTTGGCCTTGATGAGCTGCTCCATGTTGGAGCTGACGTCATCCAGCTCCAGCTTCAGCTCGCTCTTCTCCTTCTCCAGCTTCTGCTTGACGCGCTGCAGGTTGTCCAGCTGCTCGCCCAGCTCAGCCACGCTGTCTGCGTGCTTCTTGCGCAGCGCAGCGGCCGTGGCCTCGTGCTGCAGCGTCGCCTCCTCCAGGTCGCGCCGCAGCTTCTGGAATTCAGCCTCCCTCTTCTTGTTGAGCTCGAGCTGCACCGAGGTGGCGCCACCCGCCTCCTCCAGCCGCTCGCTGATCTCCTCCAGCTCCCGCGACAGATCCGAGCGCAGCTTCTCCACCTTGGCCCGGCCCGTCCGCTCCGCCTCCAGCTCCTCCTCCAGCTCCTCGATTCGTGCCTGCGGTCCAGGGACTCCATTTGACTTAATCCAACCAACGGGGATCTCCTACCCAACCCACCACCACTCACAACCCGTTGGAGACCCTTCAGCACTTAACTGAACTCAACCCAACCCAACCCAACCCAACCCAACCCATCTCAACCCAACCCAACCCAACCCAACTCAACTCACACCAACCCGATCCAGTGTAACCCAACTCACACAGTGGAGACACTTTGATCCAACTTCACCCAACTTCACTCAACTGCTCACAATCCATTGGAGACCCTTCAACCCAACCCAACCCAACTTATCCCAACCCAGCACCGCACAACAACTCAAAACCCATCGGAGACCTTGCAACCCAACCCAACTTAACTCATCTTAACTCAACTTAATCCAACCCAAACCAACTTAACCCAACCGCTCACAGACCCTTTAATCCAAATTAACTCAACCCAACCCAACTCAACCCAACCCAACTCAACCCAACTTAATCCAACTTAACCCAACTACTCAAAATACACTGGAGATCTTTCAATCCAACTTAATCCAACGCAATTCAGTTTCACTCAATCCAAATTAACCCACCCCAACTTAACCCAGATAAACCCAGCTTAACCCAACAGCTCGCAACCCATTGGAGACCCTTCGACCCAACTTCATCCAACCCAAAAAAAAATGGAGACGCTTTTAAACCAGTTCAGCTCAACCCAACAGGTCAGAGAGCCCTCCCCCCCTCCTGCCCAATCGCAGTGGAGATCCTTCAGTCCAACCCAACCAGCTGAGGCTTCTTCCACCCAACACAACCCAACTCAACCCCACACTCTTCCACCCAACCCGACCCAACCCGACTGGAGACTCTTCCACCTGACCCTGCTCCACCAGCCCAACCAGCTGGGGCCTCATCAGCTCCTTTCCACCCCAGCCTCACCTGCAGCTCTTTGAGCTTCTTCTGAAGTTGGCCAGCAATTGCTTGTTCATCCTCAATTCGAGCATTGAGTGCGTTGAGCTCAAAGTCTTTCCTGGAGAAGGAGAAACCCCCGTTGTCAGCCCCACTTGGCAGAGCAGAGCGAATTCAGGGCAAGGGAAAAGGGGGTGGCAGAAGCGGAGGGCAGGCCCCTACTTTTTCAGCCTCTCCTCCAGCTGCTGCTTGTCATTCTCCAGGTCCATGATGCTCTCCTGGGCCAGCTTCAAATCCCCTTCCAGCTTTCTCTTGGCTCTTTCCAGGTCCATCCGGATCTTCTTCTCCTGCTCCAGCGAGCTCTCAAGCTGAAGACAAGACAGAGACCTCCAGCAACTCCCAAGAAGAATCTTTTCCAACCAGCACGTGAGAAACAGGACTCACGTCGTCCACTTGCTGCTCCAGCTTCACTTTGGCCTTCGTCAAGGTGTTGACCTTGTCCTCCTCAGCCTGCAGGTCATCCAGCGTTTGCTGGTGAGACTCCTGAAGGGCCTTTTTCTCCTTGGTCAACTTGACAATGGTCTCATCCAGCCCGGCCATCTCCTCTGTGAGATTCTTGACCTGCGTGGGGGAGAAGCGCCAGGCCTCCTTCTCAGTCAGCAAGAGGCCCTTCTGCCCCACGCTCAGCCTGGAGAGAAGCCGGGAGATGTGGGAGAACCCAGACCGACGACTCTTGGTTCTTCTCAACCCAACCCAACCCAACCCAACCCAACCACCCGTGGGTCTTCTCAACCACCCCCCACCTTGTTCTCGGTGGCGTGTTTCTCCTTCTCCACTTTGGCCAGCGACAGCTCCAGGTCGTCGATGTCCTTCTTGAGCTCCGAACACTCGTCCTCCAGCTTCCTCTTCTTGGCCGTCAGCTCGGCGTTCATCTCCTCCTCTTCCTCCAACCTCTCCAACATCTCCTTCGCCTTGGCCTCCAGCTGGATCTTGTTCTTGATCAGCTGATCGCAGCGCTCCTCAGCGTCAGCGAGATTGTCTTGCTCCTGTGGAGGGGCACAAATCAGCGGCGGAGGGAAGGAAGGGAGCAGGAAGCAGCCGGGCTGGGAAGCGGCCGTGGCGTACAGCCTGCACTTGCAGCTGGAGGTCGTTCTTCTCCTGCAGCATGGACACCATCTTCTCCTCCAGCTCCTTCCGACGTGCCTCTGACTTCTCCAGGGCCTCCTTCAGGCGCCCGAATTCCTCCTTCATCGTCTGCATCATAGGAGGGTAGCAGATGGACGCCATCAGATGCCATCACCAAACAGTTCCTGCGCCCAGCAGCCCTTCCCCCCCCACACACATTTTGGCCCTTGTGCCCTTCGCCCCCCCCGTCCTCCCACCTGCATCTCCTTCTCAGTCTCAGCGCTCTTCAGCAAGGGCTTGATCTTAAAGTAGAGCTTCATCCAGGGCCAGTTCTTCACCCCCATGAAAGCACGGATGTTCCACTGGATGACCAGCAGCGAGTCCCTGCGTGGAGCGCCAACGTGGAGCGAGCTTGAAACTCAGACCCTGACCCACGGCCGCCCCACTGAGCACCGCCAGCGGAACCCACCGGCGCTCCAAGATCTTTTTGAACTCCTGCCGGGAGAGGAAGCCACGAACTTGGGCCTGCAGGCGGGTCATGATGCGAGCCAGGCGCTCGTCGCGCATCTCCTCCAGCAGCCCCAGCAGCCCAGCCTTAAAGAAAACCTTGGCGGGGGGAAGAAGGGAGGTGAGATGGGGTGGAATGGGAGGGAGGGGAGGGCGGGGGGAAGGGAGGAAGGGGGGAAAATTGGGTTGGGTGGAAGGGTTAAAGTTGGTTTGGATTGGAGGGTCAGCGGCTGGGTTGGGTGGAAGGGGTGAAGGTTGGGATTGGATGGGAGGGAGGAAGGTTGGAATTGGATGGGAGGGTTGAAGGTTGGCATTGGATGAAAGATTGAAGGTTGAGATTGGATGGAAGGGAGGAAGGTTGAGATTGGATGGAAGGGTTGAAGGTTGGGATTGGATGGAAGGGAGGAAGGTTGATATTGGATGGAAGGGAGGAAGATTGAGATTGGATGGAAGGGAGGAAGGTTGGGATTGGATGGAAGGGTTGAAGGTTGGGAGTGGATGGAAGAGTTGAAGGTTGGGAGTGGATGGAAGGGAGGAATGTTGAGATTGGATGGAAGGGAGGAATGTTGGGATTGTATGGAAGGGAGGAAGATTGAGATTGGATGGAAGGGAGGAAAGTCGGGATTGGATGGAAGGGAGGAAGGTTGGGATTGGATGGAAGATTGAAGGTTGGGATTGGATGGAAGGGTTGAAACTTGGTTTTGATTGGAGCGAAGGGTCAATGGATGGGTTGGGTGGAAGGCTCAGATGTTGGGTTGGGCTGCGTGGAATGGTTGAATGCTGGGTGATCTGGTGGATTATGGGGCAGGACCACAAGCAGCCACAGCAACGGGGGCACCGTGGGGAGCCAAGACCTGGCCGCCCTCACCTTGGTGTGCCCAAATTTGTACTGGTTGTGGTCGATATCGAGGGACCCCAGGAGTTTCTCGGCGCCCTTGCGGCTGTCGATGAACTGCCCCTCAGGGATGGCTGTGGGGTTCAGGATGCGATACCTGGGAAAGAGCGGGAGGAACCGACCTCAAAATGAGCGCCGCGTTGGTTCTGGTCCCACCTTCGGGCCCCCACTGGCCACCCTCACCTCTGCCGGAAGTCCCCATAGAGGATGCGGTTGGGGAAACCCTTGCGGCAGATGCGGATGCCCTCCAGCACCCCATTGCAGCGGAGCTGGTGCATCACCAGCGGGTTGTCCATCACACCTGGTTGCGGAAATGGGGGACCGTTGGCAGCCGTTTGGCGGGGGCTCCGTCTGACCCCATTAAATCGTTCTGTAGGCTTACCGGGAGACTTGGTCTCGTTGGGAATGATGCAGCGGACGAAATGGGGGTGGGTAGAACGGAGGTTGGTCATCAGCTTGTTGAGATTCTCCTGGAGGAGATGAGGGATGTGAGAGTGAGATCTACCGAGGCCCCCCCTCCCCGTGTCTGGTGGATCCCACCCTCCTCACCCGGTGCAGGGCTGAGACGGTCTGGAAGGAGGAACCTTTCTTCTTGGCTCCTTTCCCCTTCTCCACAGCTGTTGGATGAGAAAAAAAAATACACAAAAGATAAACGGATGGGATCCGTCAGGGTTTGGATCGTGGTTCTCCGCTCCGCGCGAGTCAACGGCGCCGCTTACGCGCGTCGGCTCCAGCGTAGTTGGCAAAGAGGTTGGCAAGGAGCTTCAAGGCTGACTTCTGGTAGAGCCCCACCACCGTCTCGTTGAGGGGGTCCTTGTTCTTCTGCAGCCAGCCGATGATGTTGTAGTCCACCGTGCCCGCGTAGTGCACGAGGGCAAAGTGAGCTTCCGGCTTGCCCTTGATGTTGCGGGGCTTCCCGAAATTGGCCGATTTCCCCAAGTGGTTGTCGAAGAGTTTGGCCTTGAAGGTCATGTCCGTGGCCTTGGGGAACATGCACTCCTCCTCCAAGATGGACATGATCCCCATCGGCTGCGGAGGACGAGATGCGGTTGGACAAAGCGCCTGTTGACCCCTTCTGGGGTCCCCCCCCCGTGTGGGCGAGCGCCCCCAAATCGCTGCAGGGGAGGAGGCACCTTCTCGATGAGGTCGATGCAGGCCTGGAGGTCCATGCCGAAGTCGATGAACTCCCACTCGATGCCCTCCTTCTTGTACTCCTCCTGCTCCAGCACGAACATGTGGTGGTTGAAGAACTGCTGCAGCTTCTCGTTGGTGAAGTTGATGCAGAGCTGCTCGAAGCTGTTGAACTGCGGAGAGGAGAGCGAGATGGAGAACTCAGCGCGATGCCCCGCGGGGTCACTGGGCTGAGCCAGGGGGATCTGTGGGTTTGACAGGGCACCCCATGGGTCGGAGAGGTCAGCTCAGCCCTCAGCAGGGTCTGCACGGTGCAAAACGGGGCTTATAGGGTCAGCCGGAAACCCAGTGGGGTCAACAAGGCCCTCGATGGGATCAGTGGGGTGAACGAGGTCAACTGGGGACGCAGTGCAATCAATGGGATGCCCAGCAAAAGAGGTGAGGTCAAGTGGGGACCCAGTGGGGTCAGCTGATGAAACAAGGTGAACTGGAAGCTCAGTGGGGTTAATGGGATGTGCAGTGGGATGAACGAGGCCAGGTATGGAGCCAGTGGGGTCAGTGTGACGTCCAGTGGGGTGAACGAGGTCAACTGGGGACCCAGTGGGGTCAGCTGATGAAACAAGGTCAACTGGAAGCTCAGTGGGGTTAATGGGATGTGCAGTGGGAGAGGTGAGGTCAAGTGGGGACCCAGTGGGGTCAGTGTGACGTCCAGTGGGATAATGAAGTCAACTGGGGATGCAGTAGGGTCAGTAGGATGTGCAGTGGGATGGACGAGGTCAAGTGGGGACCCAGTGGGGTCAATGGGATGCCCAGTGGAATGAACAAGGTCAAGTGGGGACCCAATGGGGTCACAGTGACATCCAATGGTATGAACGAGGTCAAGTGGGGACCCAGTGGGGTCAACCGGTGAACCAAGGTCAACTGGAAGCTCAGTGGGGTTAATGGGATGTGCAGTCGGATGAAAGAGGTCAACTGGGGACCCAGTGGAGTCAGTGGGGTGTCCAGAGGGAGTAGTGAGATCAACTGTGGGGTCAAAGAGCGTTGAACGGGGTCACTGGTCACCCGATCGGCCTATGGAGTCAAAGTGGGTCCACAAGACCTGCTGTGGGCTCGACCCATGGCTCCATCACGTCCCCCCGGTGGCTCAGCCCCACAGCACCCCCCACCCCCTCCCCCCAGATGCTCACATCGAAGATCTCGAAGCCAGCGATGTCCAGGACGCCGATGAAGTATTGGCGAGGCTGCTTGGTCTCCAGCGAGTTGTTGATCCTGGTCACCATCCAGTTGAACATCTTCTCGTAGACGGCCTTGGCCAGGGCCCCGACGGCGTAGATGACCTGCAGGAGGGCCGGCGGTGACAATGGGGCTCAAAAAGGGGGATGAAGGGGGATGAAGGGCGGCGCGCCGCGTTACCTGCTGGACGTTCTGCCCCTTGGTGACGTATTCGTTGCCCACCTTCACCCGGGGGTGGCACAGCCCCTTCAGGAGGTCGGCCGAGTTCAGCCCCATCAGGTAAGCCGACTTGTCCGCCTCTGGGGACGCAGAAGATGGGAGGTGAGGGTGGGAAGCCGGGGGGGGGGGGGGTTCCCCCTTTTCTTCCGCTGCCGAAACGGAGCCGACCTTCGGTGCCGTCCGGCTCCGCCTGCTCCTCGCGTTGCTTCTGCTTGAATTTCATGTTGCCGAAGTGCATGATGGCTCCCGTCAGCTTGTAGATGGAGTTCTTCTCCTCCGGGGTGAAGCCCAGCACGTCGAAAGCGCTCTGAGGGGAGAAATGGGGCAAACGTGGGGTCGGGGGCCTCGTCCTGGCAGCTCCCCGCCGCGCCGTTCCTGCGGCTCACGTCGGTGGCCAGCAGCTCCTCTCCGTCATCGATGGACGGCACCGTGGTCTCTCCTTGGGAGATGAAGGCGTAGTCGTAGGGGTTGTTGGTCACCAGCATCATGTCTGCGGGGAGACGGCGCGGTTGGAAGGGCCGCCCAGGGATCTGGGGCATCCGTCCGGCTGAAGGGTGGGCAGGAGCTCACCCAGAAGCTCGGGCTTCTTGTTGGAGAGGATCTGGTAGAAGATGTGGTAATTCCTCTCGGCTTTCAGCTGGAAGATGACCCGCGACTTCTCCAGGAGGTCTGGGGAGGGGGGAGAAGAGGTTGTGGGGTGGGTGGGAGGGAGGGGGAGGTGGGGGAGAAGGTGGGGGGTGGGGGAGGAGATCGGTGGGGCGTAAAGCGGGTGGGGGAGGAGATGGGTGGGTAGGGGAGAAGATGGGTGAAGAGAAGATGGGTTGGTGGGTGGGAGAGAAAATGGGTGGAGAGAAAACGGATGGGGAAAGAGATGGGTGGGGAGAAGATGGGTGGGGAGAAAATGGGTGGGGAGAAAATGGGTGGGTGGGGGAGGAGATAGAGAGAAGACGAGTGGGGGAGAAGATGGGTGGATGGGGGAGGAGATGGATGGGAGAGAAGGTGGGTGGGGAGAAGATGGGTTGGTGGGGGCGGAGATGGGTGGGGAGAAAATGGTGGGTAGGGGAGAGGATGGGTGAAGAGAAGACGGATGGGGAAGGAGATGGGTGGGGAGAAGATGGGTGGGGAGAGGAGAGGGTGGGTGGGAGAGGAGGTGGGTGGGGAGAAGATGGGTGGGTAGGGGAGGAGATGGATGGGAGAGATGGATGGGGAGAAGATGGAGAGATGGATGGATGGGGCAGAAAATGGGTGGGGGAGAGGATGGGTGGATGGGGGAGGGGATGGATGGGAGAGAGGGTGGGTGGGGAGAAATTGGGTGGGAGAGAAGATGGGTGGGGAGGGGAGAAGGTGGGTTGGTGGGGGTGGAGATGGGTGGGGGAGAAGATGGGTGAAGACGGATGGGGGAGAAGATGGGTGGGGAGATGGATGGGCGGATGGGGGAGGAGATGGATGGGAGAGAAAGTGGGTGGGGAGAAAATGGATTGGTGGGGGAGGAGATGGGTGGGGAGAAAATGGGTGGGGAGGGGAGAAGGTGGGTGGGTGGGGGTGGAGATGGGTGGGAGAGATGGATGGGGGAGAAGATGGAGAGATGGATGGATGGATGGATGGATGGATGGATGGATGGATGGATGGATGGATGGATGGATGGGGAGGGGATGGATGGGAGAGAAGGTGGGTGGGGAGAAATTGGGTGGAGAGATGGATGGGGGAGAAGATGGGTGGGGAGAAAATGGAGAGAAGATGGGTGGGTGGGTGAGGAGATGGATGGGAGCGATGGATGGGGGAGAAGATGGAGAGAAGATGGATGGGGCAGAAAAGAGGTGAGGGAGAAGATGGGTGGATGGGGAGAAGATGGGTGGGTAGGGGAGAAGATGGAGAGAAGATGGGTGGCAGAAAATGGGTGGGGAGGGGAAGAGATGGGTGGAGGAGAAGGTGGGCAGAGGGGGGCGACGCCGTGTCTCATGCGCCCAGGCTGCGTCCCCAGCCCCGCTCACAGGTCTCGATGTCAGCCGACGCCAACTTTCCGGTGGCCCCGAAGTGGATGCGGATGAATTTGCCCTGCGAGGAGCCCGACGTCAGGTTGTGGGGTGCCCCCCTGTTTCCCCCTGTTTCCCCCCCACACCCGACGTTCCCAGCGCTCACAAATCGCGACGAGTTGTCGTTGCGGACGGTCTTGGCATTGCCGAAAGCCTCCAAGGCAGGGTTGGCCTGGATGATTTGATCCTCCAGGGTCCCCTGGGGGTGGAGGGGCCGATGGGAATCAAAACGGGCGGACAGACAAACGGACAGAAACCCGGAACGTCCCCTCCTTGTCCTCACCTTCCCCGGGGTCCCCGTCTCCTTCTTGCCGCGGTCGCCGATGGCAGCGATGACGGCGAAGTATTGGATGACCCGCTTGGTGTTGACGGTTTTCCCCGCCCCGGATTCTCCGCTGGGGGGGTGGGGGGGTGGTGATGAGAGCGAATTTGGGGAGGGGGGGGGGGGGGGGGGAGTCAGCCTCCGCACGCGGGGTGGAACTCACGTGATGAGGATGGACTGGTTCTCCCGATCTGGTGGGATGAGAAGAAGCGACGTCAGGCCCCGCAGCTCCACCTCCCACCCCTGCACCCCCCCAAAAAAAGGGGATGGGGGGGAAGTTATGGGGCTGAGGACGGCGGTGAAGTTATGGGGCTGAGGACGGCGCGGGGGGGAGCTCCCTACCCGTCAGCATATTCTGGTAGGCGTTATCCGAGATGGAGAAGATGTGAGGAGGAGCTTCGCTCCGCTTCTTGCCCCGGTAGGCGGCCACCACCTCGGCGTTGTAGACCGGCAGCCACTTGTAGGGGTTGACGGTAACGCAGAAGAGACCCGAGTAGGTCTGGGGGGGGGAGATGGGGGTCACCAGGTGACATCCCTGGTTCTGGATGCACCAATGGGTGCGGAGCTCTCGGTCCTACTGGGGCATCCTGGTTCTAGGTCACCAATGGGCCTGGAGCTCCTAGTCCTGGGCATTCCTAGAGGAAGGTCCCTGGTTCTAGGTGGCCCAATGGGTCCAGAGCTCTCGGTCCTACTGGGACATCCTGGTTCCAGGTGGCCCAATGAGTTTGGAGCTCTCAGCCCTAGGCATTCCTAGCAGAACATCTGTGGTTCCAGGTGGCCCAATGGGTCCAGAGCTCTTGGTCCTACTGGGACATCCTGGTTCTAGGTGCACCAATGGGTCTGGAGCTCCCAGTCCTGGGCATTCCTAAAGGAACGTCCCTGGTTCTAGGTGGTCCAATGGGCCTGGAGCTCTTGGTTCCAGGCGTTCCATGTGGGACATCCTGGTTCCAGGTGGCCCAGTGGGTTCAAGGCTCCCAGTCCTACAGGGAAATCCTGGTTCTAGGTGCACAATGGGTCTGGAGCTCTCAGCCCTCGTGGGACATCCTGTTCCAGGTGGCCCAATGGGTTCAGAGCTCTCAGCCCTAGGCATTCCTAGCAGAACATCCCTGGTTCCAGGTGGCCCAATGGGTGTAGAGCTCTTGGTCCTACTGGGAAATCCTGGTTCTAAGTGGACCAACGGGTCTGGAGCTCTCGTTCCTATTGGGAAATCCTGGTTCCAGGTGGCCCAATGGGTTCAGAGCTCTTGGTCCTACAGGGAAATCCCCATCTCAGTGGCCCAATGGGCCTGGAGCTCTTGGTTCCAGGTGTTCCATGTGGGACATCTTGGTTCCAGGTGGCCCAGTGGGTTCAAGGCTCCCAGTTCTACTGGGAAATCTTGGTTCTAGGTGGAACAACGGGCCCAGAGCTCTCAGCCTTAGTGGGACATCCAGGTTCCACGTGGCCCAATGGGTCTGGAGTTACCTGAGGTGTTCCAGTGGGACATCCTGGTTCTAGGTGTTCCAAAGATGTCTGAACATAACTGACATCCCAGTTCTAGGTAACCCAAAGGATCTGGTATGGGATGTCCCATCTCCTCGTGGCCCACAGGGTCTTCAAATCTTGATTCTGGGTGTCTCAGAGGTTCCAAAGATGGGGCAACCCACTTCTAGGAGGCCCAAACGGTCCTGAGATGTTGGTTCTAGGGATCTCAAGGAGCCTGGTCACCCCAGTTCTAGGTGACTCAAAGGGTCTGGATGTGGGATGTGGGTCACCCCAGTTCCAGGTGACTCAAAGGGTCTGGATGTGGGATGTGGGTCACTCCAGTTCTGGGTGACTCAAAGGGTCTGGATGTAGGATTGGGGTCACCCCAGTTCTAGGTGTCTCACAGGGTCAGGACATGGGATGTGGGTCACCCCAGCTCCAGGTGTCTCAAGGGATCTGGACATGGGATGTGGGTCACCCCAGCTCCAGGTATCCCAAGGGATCTGGACATGGGATGTGGGTCACCCCAGCTCCAGGTGTCTCAAGGGGTCTGGACGTGGGCTGTCTCGGTTCTAGGTGTCCCAAAAGATCTTGAGATGGAATTGCCTCAGTTCTAGGTGGTCTAAGAGGACTGCAGACCCAGTTCTAGGTGACCCAAGAGCTCTGTAAGGCTACTGCAACATCCGAGCTGCCCCCAACTCCCCGCGAATGTGGGAACCGCTCAGATCGTCACCAAGAAGCCACCCTATAGGTTGTAGGGTCACCTTACGGGTCGTGGGGTCGCCCTATGGGTGGCGGGGTCAGCGCAGGGGCTGCTGGGAAGACTCACGTAGATCATCCAGGAGGCGTAGCGCTCCTTGAGGTTGTAGAGGACGGCGGGCTCGTGGAGGAACGTCAGCATGGCCATGTCCTCAATGCGGTCGAACTTCGGGGGGTTCTGCTGCATGATTTGGTCCTCCCGCACCGTCACCGTCTGCGTGGGAAGGAAGGGAGGCTGTGGGGTGGCGGTAGGGAGGCCGTGGGGCAGCAATGGGGTCGGGGTGCCCTGTGGGGTGTGGGAGAAGGGACCTGGGGGGGGTTCTAGGTGTCCCATGGGTGATGGAGGAGGTGCTTGGGGTTCCAGATGCCCTATAGGATTGCAAAGAAGGTATTTGGGGTTCTAGGTGTCCCATGGGATTTTGGAGGAGGTATTTTGGGGTTCTAGGTGTCCCATGGGTGATAGAGGAGGTGTTTGGGGTCTGGATTTCCCATGGGTTGTGGAGAAGGTATTTGGGGTTCTAGGTGTCCCATGGGATTTTGGAGGAGGTATTTTAGGGGTTCTAGGTGTCCTATGGGTTATAGGGGAAGTATTTGTGTTCCAGGTGTCCTATGGGTGATAGGGGAAGTATTTGGGTTCTGGGTGTCCCATGGGTGATGGAGGTGGTGTTTGGGGTCTGGATATCCCATGGGATTTTGGAGGAGGTATTTTTGGGGTTCTAGGTGCCCCATAGGTGATAGGGGAAGTATTTGAGTTCCAGGTGTCCCATGGGTGATGGAAGAGGTGCTTGGGGTTCCAGATGCCCTATAGGATTTTGGAGGAGGTATTTTGGGGGTTCTGGGCTGACCAAAAGCGATGGGATGGGCATTTAGGCCCCAAATATCCCATGGGATTTTGGAGAAGGCATTGAACCCCAAAAGGTGATGGGAGAAGGTTTTCGGGGTCCAGGTATCGTATGGGATTTCGGAGGAGGTATTTTAGGGGGTCCCAGGTGTCCCAAAGGGGACGGAAGAGACTTTTGGGGGCCATTTGGGGCTTTTTCAAGGATGAGGCAGGACTGAGTGCAGACATTTCGAGGCCGGTTTTGATCGTTTCAGGCCGGATTTTGGCCATTTTGGGGTCAGATTTGGGCCAGTTTGGGCTGTTTTGGGGCTGATTTGGGCCATTTCAGGGCTGACTCGGATCATTTCGGGGCTGATTTGGACGATTTCAGGGCTCACTTGGCCAATTTTTGCTCTTTTGTTGCCGATTTTGTCCATTTGGGGGCCGACTGGGGCCATTTTGGAGCTGATCTGGGCCATTTCAGGACAACTTCAGATCATTTTGGGGGCAGATTTTGCTCATTTTGGGGTGGATCTGGGTCAATTTCATGCATTTCGGCGCTGATTACAACCATTTTGGAGACGATTTGCTCCGATTTTGACCATTTGGGACCTGATTTTGTCCATTTCAGGACCCATTTGGGCCAATTCGGACCATTTCAGGCTGATCTGGGCCATTTCAAGGCTGATTTGAGCCAACTGTGACCATTTTTGAGCTGCCACGGACCATGTTGGACCAATTTGTGCTGATTATGGCCGTTTTGGAGCTGATAAAAGCCAACTGTGTCCATCTGGGGGCTGATTTGGGTGCATTTTGTCCATTCTGGGGCTGATTTGGGCCAATTCTGGCCATTTTGGAGCTGATAAATGCCAATTTCAGCAGTTTTGGGAGCGACTCGGGGCATCATGGGGCGGAATTGGGCCAACTTTGATCATCTGGGAGCGGATTTTGTCCATTTGGGGGCTGATTTGGGCCTAAGATGAGCATTTGGGGCTGATTTGGGGCATTTGGGGGCTGCAAAGTTGCCAATTCTGACCATGTTGGGGCAGATTGGGGCAATTTTGGGACTGAATGGGGACAATTTTGACCAGTGGGGACAATTCTGACCATCTTGGGGTGGATTTGGGCCCATTTGGTCCATTTTGGGGCTGATTTGGGCCAATTCTGACCATTTTGGGGCTGACAAGTCCCAATTCTGATCATTTTGGGGTGGATTTGGGCCATTTAGGGGCTCATCAGCACCAATCCTGATCATATGGGGGCTGATCTGGGCCATTTTGAGGCAGTTCAGTCCCAGTTCTGACCATTTTGGGGCCAATTAGGGCCATTTTGGGGCTGAAAAGTGCCCATTCTGAGCATTTTGGGGTGAATTTGCTCCAATTCTGACCATTTGTGTGTGGATTTGGGCCACTTTGGGGCCGTTCACTCCCAATTCTGTCCATTTGGGTCCTGATTGCTGCCAATTCCGACCACTTGGGATCAGATCCGTCCCATTTTCTCCCAACCAATCCCTATTCCGACCATTTTAGGATTGGACTTGATCCCTGTTGGGGCTGTGAAGTCCCAGTGCTGACCATTTTGGGGTGGATTTTCTCAATGTTGGCTCTGTTCAGTCCCTATTCTGACCATTTTGGGGTGAATTTGCTTCAATTCTGACCATTTTGGGGCTGATCTGGGCCATTTGGGGGCGGTTCAGTCCCAATCCTGACCATTTTAGGATTTGATTTGATCCATGTTGGGGCTGTTCAGTCCCATTTCTGACCATTTTGGGGCAGATTTGACCCAATTCTGACCATTTTGGGGCTGTTCAGTCCCAATTCTGACCTTTGTGGGGCAGATTTGGGCCATTTGGGGGCTGATAAGTGCTGATTCTGGTCATTTTGTGGCTCATTTGGGCCGTTTGGGGGCTGTCAAGTCCCAATTTTGCCCCTTTCAAGGCTGATTTGAGCCAACTGTGACCATTTTTGAGCTGCCACGGACCATGTTGGACCAATTTGTGCTGATTATGGCCGTTTTGGAGCTGATAAAAGCCAACTGTGTCCATCTGGGGGCTGATTTGGGTCCATTTTGTCCATTCTGGGGCTGATTTGGGCCAATTCTGGCCATTTTGGAGCTGATAAATGCCAATTTCAGCAGTTTTGGGAGCGACTCGGGGCATCATGGGGCGGAATTGGGCCAACTTTGATCATCTGGGAGCGGATTTTGTCCATTTGGGGGCTGATTTGGGCCTAAGATGAGCATTTGGGGCTGATTTGGGGCATTTGGGGGCTGCAAAGTTGCCAATTCTGACCATGTTGGGGCAGATTGGGGCAATTTTGGGACGGAATGGGGACAATTTTGACCACTGGGGACAATTCTGACCATTTTGGGGTGGATTTGATCCAATTTGGTCCATTTTGGGGCTGATTTGGGTCAATTCTGACCATTTTGGGGCTGACAAGTCCCAATTCTGATCATTTTGGGGTGGATTTGGGCCATTTAGGGGCTCATCAGCACCAATCCTGATCATATGGGGGCTGATCTGGGCCATTTTGGGGCTGTTCAGTCCCAGTTCTGACCATTTTGGGGCCAATTAGGGCCATTTTGGGGCTGAAAAGTGCCCATTCTGAGCATTTTGGGGTGAATTTGCTCCAATTCTGACCATTTGTGTGTGGATTTGGGCCACTTTGGGGCCGTTCAGTCCCAATTCTGTCCATTTGGGTCCTGATTGCTGCCAATTCCGACCACTTGGGATCAGATCCGTCCCATTTTCTCCCAACCAATCCCTATTCCGACCATTTTAGGATTGGACTTGATCCCTGTTGGGGCTGTGAAGTCCCAATGCTGACCATTTTGGGGTGGATTTTCTCAATGTTGTCTCTGTTCAGTCCCTATTCTGACCATTTTGGGGCCAATTTGCTTCAATTCTGACCATTTTGGGGCTGATCTGGGCCATTTGGGGGCTGTTCAGTCCCAATCCTGACCATTTTAGGATTTGATTTGATCCATGTTGGGGCTGTTCAGTCCCAATTCTGACCATTTTGGGGCAGATTTGACCCAATTCTGACCATTTTGGGGCTGTTCAGTCCCAATTCTGACCTTTGTGGGGCAGATTTGGGCCATTTCAGGGCCGACTCGGATCATTTTGGGGCCGATTTGGACGATTTCAGGGCTCACTTGGCCAATTTTTGCTCTTTTGTTGCCAATTTTGTCCATTTGGGGGCCGATTGGGGCCATTTTGGGGCTGATCTGGGCCATTTCAGGACAACTTCAGATCATTTTGGGGGCAGATTTTGCCCATTTTGGGGTGGATCTGGGTCAATTTTGTGCATTTCGGCGCTGATTACAACCATTTTGGAGACGATTTGCTCCGATTTTGACCATCTGGGACCTGATTTTGTCCATTTCAGGACCCATTTGGGCCAATTCGGACCATTTCAGGCTGATCTGGGCCATTTCAAGGCTGATTTGAGCCAACTGTGACCATTTTTGAGCTGCCACGGACCATGTTGGACCAATTTGTGCTGATTATGGCCGTTTTGGAGCTGATAAAAGCCAACTGTGTCCATTTGGGGGCTGATTTGGGTGCATTTTGTCCATTCTGGGGCTGATTTGGGCCAATTCTGGCCATTTTGGAGCTGATAAATGCCAATTTCAGCAGTTTTGGGAGCGACTCGGGGCATCATGGGGCGGAATTGGGCCAACTTTGATCATCTGGGAGCGGATTTTGTCCATTTGGGGGCTGATTTGGGCCTAAGATGAGCATTTGGGGCTGATTTGGGGCATTTGGGGGCTGCAAAGTTGCCAATTCTGACCATGTTGGGGCAGATTGGGGCAATTTTGGGACTGAATGGGGACAATTTTGACCAGTGGGGACAATTCTGACCATTTGGGGTTGGATTTGGGCCCATTTGGTCCATTTTGGGGCTGATTTGGGCCAATTCTGACCATTTTGGGGCTGACAAGTCCCAATTCTGATCATTTTGGGGTGGATTTGGGCCATTTAGGGGCTCATCAGCACCAATCCTGATCATATGGGGGCTGATCTGGGCCATTTTGAGGCTGTTCAGCCCCAATTCTGACATTTTGGGGCCAATTAGGGCCATTTTGGGGCTGAAAAGTGCCCATTCTGAGCATTTTGGGGTGGATTTGGGCCTTTTTGGGCATGACATGAGCTCATTCTGACCATCTGGGGCTGATTTGGTCCCAGTTCTGACCATTTTAGGATGGATTTGATCCATTTTAGGGCCGTTCAGTCCCAATTCTGACCCTTTTGGGGGGGATTTGCTCCAATTCTGACCATTTGGGTGCGGATTTGGGCCATTTGGGGCTGATAGGGTCCTATTTTAACCATTTTGGGGGGGATTTGGTCCAATGTTGGGACTAATTTGGTCCAATTCTGACCATTTGGGGGGGATTTGATCCATTTTGGAGCGGATTTGGCCCAATTCTGATCATTTTGGGGCCGTTCAGTCCCAATTCTGACCATTTTGGGGAGAATTTGACCCAATTCTGACCATTTTGGGGCGGATTTGGCCCAATTCTGACCATTTTGGGGCAGATTTGACCCAATTCTGACCATTTTGGGGCTGTTCAGTCCCAATTCTGACCTTTGTGGGGCTGATTTGGGCCATTTCAGGGCTGACTCGGATCATTTCGGGGCTGATTTGGACGATTTCAGGGCTCACTTGGCCAATTTTTGCTCTTTTGTTGCCAATTTTGTCCATTTGGGGGCCGATTGGGGCCATTTTGGGGCTGAACTGGGCCATTTCAGGACAACTTCAGATCATTTTGGGGGCAGATTTTGCCCATTTTGGGGTGGATCTGGGTCAATTTTGTGCATTTCGGCGCTGATTACAACCATTTTGGAGACGATTTGCTCCGATTTTGACCATCTGGGACCTGATTTTGTCCACTTCAGGACCCATTTGGGCCAATTCGGACCATTTCAGGCTGATCTGGGCCATTTCAAGGCTGATTTGAGCCAACTGTGACCATTTTTGAGCTGCCACGGACCATGTTGGACCAATTTGTGCTGATTATGGCCGTTTTGGAGCTGATAAAAGCCAACTGTGTCCATTTGGGGGCTGATTTGGGTGCATTTTGTCCATTCTGGGGCTGATTTGGGCCAATTCTGGCCATTTTGGAGCTGATAAATGCCAATTTCAGCAGTTTTGGGAGCGACTCGGGGCATCATGGGGCGGAATTGGGCCAACTTTGATCATCTGGGAGCGGATTTTGTCCATTTGGGGGCTGATTTGGGCCTAAGATGAGCATTTGGGGCTGATTTGGGGCATTTGGGGGCTGCAAAGTTGCCAATTCTGACCATGTTGGGGCAGATTGGGGCAATTTTGGGACTGAATGGGGACAATTTTGACCAGTGGGGACAATTCTGACCATTTGGGGTTGGATTTGGGCCCATTTGGTCCATTTTGGGGCTGATTTGGGCCAATTCTGACCATTTTGGGGCTGACAAGTCCCAATTCTGATCATTTTGGGGTGGATTTGGGCCATTTAGGGGCTCATCAGCACCAATCCTGATCATATGGGGGCTGATCTGGGCCATTTTGAGGCAGTTCAGTCCCAGTTCTGACCATTTTGGGGCCAATTAGGGCCATTTTGGGGCTGAAAAGTGCCCATTCTGAGCATTTTGGGGTGAATTTGCTCCAATTCTGACCATTTGTGTGTGGATTTGGGCCACTTTGGGGCCGTTCAGTCCCAATTCTGTCCATTTGGGTCCTGATTGCTGCCAATTCCGACCACTTGGGATCAGATCCGTCCCATTTTCTCCCAACCAATCCCTATTCCGACCATTTTAGGATTGGACTTGATCCCTGTTGGGGCTGTGAAGTCCCAGTGCTGACCATTTTGGGGTGGATTTTCTCAATGTTGTCTCTGTTCAGTCCCTATTCTGACCATTTTGGGGTGAATTTGCTTCAATTCTGACCATTTTGGGGCTGATCTGGGCCATTTGGGGGCTGTTCAGTCCCAATCCTGACCATTTTAGGATTTGATTTGATCCATGTTGGGGCTGTTCAGTCCCAATTCTGACCATTTTGGGGCAGATTTGACCCAATTCTGACCATTTTGGGGCTGTTCAGTCCCAATTCTGACCTTTGTGGGGCAGATTTGGGCCATTTCAGGGCCGACTCGGATCATTTTGGGGCCGATTTGGACGATTTCAGGGCTCACTTGGCCAATTTTTGCTCTTTTGTTGCCAATTTTGTCCATTTGGGGGCCGATTGGGGCCATTTTGGGGCTGATCTGGGCCATTTCAGGACAACTTCAGATCATTTTGGGGGCAGATTTTGCCCATTTTGGGGTGGATCTGGGTCAATTTTGTGCATTTCGGCGCTGATTACAACCATTTTGGAGACGATTTGCTCCGATTTTGACCATCTGGGACCTGATTTTGTCCATTTCAGGACCCATTTGGGCCAATTCGGACCATTTCAGGCTGATCTGGGCCATTTCAAGGCTGATTTGAGCCAACTGTGACCATTTTTGAGCTGCCACGGACCATGTTGGACCAATTTGTGCTGATTATGGCCGTTTTGGAGCTGATAAAAGCCAACTGTGTCCATCTGGGGGCTGATTTGGGTCCATTTTGTCCATTCTGGGGCTGATTTGGGCCAATTCTGGCCATTTTGGAGCTGATAAATGCCAATTTCAGCAGTTTTGGGAGCGACTCGGGGCATCATGGGGCGGAATTGGGCCAACTTTGATCATCTGGGAGCGGATTTTGTCCATTTGGGGGCTGATTTGGGCCTAAGATGAGCATTTGGGGCTGATTTGGGGCATTTGGGGGCTGCAAAGTTGCCAATTCTGACCATGTTGGGGCAGATTGGGGCAATTTTGGGACTGAATGGGGACAATTTTGACCAGTGGGGACAATTCTGACCATCTTTGGGTGGATTTGGGCCCATTTGGTCCATTTTGGGGCTGATTTGTCCCAATTCTGACCATTTTGGGGCTGACAAGTCCCAATTCTGACCATTTTGGGGTGGATTTGGGCCATTTAGGGGCTCATCAGCACCAATCCTGATCATATGGGGGCTGATCTGGGCCATTTTGGGGCAGTTCAGTCCCAGTTCTGACCATTTTGGGGCCAATTAGGGCCATTTGGGGGCTGAAAAGTGCCCATTCTGAGCATTTTGGGGTGAATTTGCTCCAATTCTGACCATTTGTGTGTGGATTTGGGCCACTTTGGGGCCGTTCACTCCCAATTCTGTCCATTTGGGTCCTGATTTCTGCCATTTCCAACCACTTGGGATCAGATCCGTCCCATTTTCTCCCAACCAATCCCTATTCCGACCATTTTAGGATTGGACTTGATCCCTGTTGGGGCTGTGAAGTCCCAGTGCTGACCATTTTGGGGTGGATTTTCTCAATGTTGGCTCTGTTCAGTCCCTATTCTGACCATTTTGGGGTGAATTTGCTTCAATTCTGACCATTTTGGGGCTGATCTGGGCCATTTTGGGGCTGTTCAGTCCCAATCCTGACCATTTTAGGATTTGATTTGATCCATGTTGGGGCTGTTCAGTCCCAATTCTGACCATTTTGGGGCAGATTTGACCCAATTCTGACCATTTTGGGGCTGTTCAGTCCCAATTCTGACCTTTGTGGGGCAGATTTGGGCCATTTCAGGGCCGACTCGGATCATTTTGGGGCTGATTTGGACGATTTCAGGGCTCACTTGGCCAATTTTTGCTCTTTTGTTGCCAATTTTGTCCATTTGGGGGCCGATTGGGGCCATTTTGGGGCTGATCTGGGCCATTTCAGGACAACTTCAGATCATTTTGGGGGCAGATTTTGCCCATTTTGGGGTGGATCTGGGTCAATTTTGTGCATTTCGGCGCTGATTACAACCATTTTGGAGACGATTTGCTCCGATTTTGACCATCTGGGACCTGATTTTGTCCATTTCAGGACCCATTTGGGCCAATTCGGACCATTTCAGGCTGATCTGGGCCATTTCAAGGCTGATTTGAGCCAACTGTGACCATTTTTGAGCTGCCACGGACCATGTTGGACCAATTTGTGCTGATTATGGCCGTTTTGGAGCTGATAAAAGCCAACTGTGTCCATCTGGGGGCTGATTTGGGTGCATTTTGTCCATTCTGGGGCTGATTTGGGCCAATTCTGGCCATTTTGGAGCTGATAAATGCCAATTTCAGCAGTTTTGGGAGCGACTCGGGGCATCATGGGGCGGAATTGGGCCAACTTTGATCATCTGGGAGCGGATTTTGTCCATTTGGGGGCTGATTTGGGCCTAAGATGAGCATTTGGGGCTGATTTGGGGCATTTGGGGGCTGCAAAGTTGCCAATTCTGACCATGTTGGGGCAGATTGGGGCAATTTTGGGACGGAATGGGGACAATTTTGACCAGTGGGGACAATTCTGACCATCTTGGGGTGGATTTGGGCCAATTTGGTCCATTTTGGGGCTGATTTGGGCCAATTCTGATCATCTTGGGGCTGACAAGTCCCCCATCCTGACCATTTTGGGGTGGATTTCATCCATTCTGGCTCTGTTCAGCCCCAATCCTGACCATTTTAGGGTGGATTTGATCCATTCTGGCTCTGTTCAGCCCCAATCCTGACCATTTTAGGATGGATTTGATCCATTCTGGCTCTGTTCAGCCCTAATCCTGACCATTTTAGGATGGATTTGATCCATTCTGGCTCTGTTCAGCCCCAATCCTGACCATTTTGGGGTGGATTTGATCCATTCTGGCTCTGTTCAGCCCCAATCCTGACCATTTTGGGATGGATTTGATCCATTCTGGCTCTGTTCAGCCCCAATCCTGACCATTTTAGGATGGATTTGATCCATTTTGGCTCTGTTCAGCCCCAATCCTGACCATTTTGGGATGGATTTGATCCATTCTGGCTCTGTTCAGCCCCAATTCTGACCATTTTAGGATGGATTTGATCCATTCTGGCTCTGTTCAGCCCCAATCCTGACCATTTTAGGATGGATTTGATCCATTCTGGCTCTGTTCAGCCCCAATCCTGACCATTTTAGGATGGATTTGATCCATTCTGGCTCTGTTCAGCCCCAATCCTGACCATTTTGGGGTGGATTTGATCCATTCTGGCTCTGTTCAGCCCTAATCCTGACCATTTTGGGGTGGATTTGATCCATTCTGGCTCTGTTCAACCCCAACTCTGACCATTTTGGTGTGGATTTGATCCATTCTGGCTCTGTTCAGCCCCAATCCTGACCATTTTGGGATGGATTTGATCCATTCTGTCTCTGTTCAGCCCCAATCCTGACCATTTTGGGGTGGATTTGATCCATTCTGGCTCTGTTCAGCCCCAATCCTGACCATTTTGGGGTGGATTTGATCCATTCTGGCTCTGTTCAGCCCCAATCCTGACCATTTTATGATGGATTTGATCCATTCTCGCTCTGTTCAACCCCAATCCTGACCATTTTAGGGTGGATTTGATCCATTCTGGCTCTGTTCAGCCCCAATCCTGACCATTTTAGGATGGATTTGATCCATTCTGGCTCTGTTCAGCCCCCATCCTGACCATTTTGGGGTGGATTTGATCCATTTTGGCTCTGTTCAGCCCTAATCCTGACCATTTTGGGGTGGATTTGATCCATTCTGGCTCTGTTCAACCCCAACTCTGACCATTTTGGGGTGGATTTGATCCATTCTGGCTCTGTTCAGCCCCAATTCTGACCATTTTAGGATGGATTTGATCCATTCTGGCTCTGTTCAGCCCCAATCCTTACCATTTTAGGATGGATTTGATCCATTCTGGCTCTGTTCAACCCCAATCCTGACCATTTTGGGGTGGATTTGATCCATTCTGGCTCTGTTCAGCCCCAATCCTGACCATTTTGGGATGGATTTGATCCATTCTGGCTCTGTTCAGCCCCAATCCTGACCATTTTAGGATGGATTTGATCCATTCTGGCTCTGTTCAGCCCCAATCCTGACCATTTTAGGATGGATTTGATCCATTCTGGCTCTGTTCAGCCCCAATCCTGACCATTTTAGGATGGATTTGATCCATTCTGGCTCTGTTCAGCCCCAATCCTGACCATTTTAGGATGGATTTGATCCATTTTGGCTCTGTTCAGCCCCAATCCTGACCATTTTAGGATGGATTTGATCCATTCTGGCTCTGTTCAGCCCCAATCCTGACCATTTTAGGATGGATTTGATCCATTCTGGCTCTGTTCAGCCCCAATCCTGACCATTTTGGGGTGGATTTGATCCATTCTGGCTCTGTTCAGCCCCAATCCTGACCATTTTGGGGTGGATTTGATCCATTCTGGCTCTGTTCAGCCCCAATCCTGACCATTTTAAGATGGATTTGATCCATTTTGGCTCTGTTCAGCCCCAATTCTGACCATTTTAGGATGGATTTGATCCATTCTGGCTCTGTTCAGCCCTAATCCTGACCATTTTGGGGTGGATTTGATCCATTCTGGCTCTGTTCAACCCCAACTCTGACCATTTTGGTGTGGATTTGATCCATTCTGGCTCTGTTCAGCCCCAATCCTGACCATTTTGGGGTGGATTTGATCCATTCTGGCTCTGTTCAGCCCCAATCCTGACCATTTTGGGGTGGATTTGATCCATTCTGGCTCTGTTCCGCCCCAATCCTGACCATTTTGGGATGGATTTGATCCATTCTGGCTCTGTTCAGCCCCAATCCTGACCATTTTAGGGTGGATTTGATCCATTCTGGCTCTGTTCAGCCCCAATCCTGACCATTTTATGATGCATTTGATCCATTCTCGCTCTGTTCAGCCCCAATCCTGACCATTTTAGGGTGGATTTGATCCATTCTGGCTCTGTTCAGCCCCAATCCTGACCATTTTAGGATGGATTTGATCCATTCTGGCTCTGTTCAGCCCCCATCCTGACCATTTTGGGGTGGATTTGATCCATTCTGGCTCTGTTCAGCCCCAATTCTGACCATTTTGGGGTGGATTTGATCCATTCTGGCTCTGTTCAGCCCCAATTCTGACCATTTTAGGATGGATTTGATCCATTCTGGCTCTGTTCAGCCCCAATTCTGACCATTTTGGGATGGATTTGATCCATTCTGGCTCTGTTCAGCCCCAATCCTGACCATTTTAGGATGGATTTGATCCATTCTGGCTCTGTTCAGCCCCAATCCTGACCATTTTAGGATGGATTTGATCCATTCTGGCTCTGTTCAACCCCAATTCTGACCATTTTGTGGTGGATTTGATCCATTCTGGCTCTGTTCAGCCCCAATCCTGACCATTTTGGGGTGTATTTGATCCATTCTGGCTCTGTTCAGCCCCAATCCTGACCATTTTAGGATGGATTTGATCCATTCTGGCTCTGTTCAGCCCCCATCCTGACCATTTTGGGGTGGATTTGATCCATTCTGGCTCTGTTCAGCCCCAATTCTGACCATTTTGGGGTGGATTTGATCCATTCTGGCTCTGTTCAGCCCCAATTCTGACCATTTTAGGATGGATTTGATCCATTCTGGCTCTGTTCAGCCCCAATTCTGACCATTTTAGGATGGATTTGATCCATTCTGGCTCTGTTCAGCCCCAATCCTGACCATTTTAGGATGGATTTGATCCATTCTGGCTCTGTTCAGCCCCAATCCTGACCATTTTAGGATGGATTTGATCCATTCTGGCTCTGTTCAACCCCAATTCTGACCATTTTGTGGTGGATTTGATCCATTCTGGCTCTGTTCAGCCCCAATCCTGACCATTTTGGGGTGTATTTGATCCATTCTGGCTCTGTTCAACCCCAATTCTGACCATTTTGGGGTGGATTTGATCCATTCTGGCTCTGTTCAGCCCTAATCCTGACCATTTTAAGATGGATTTGATCCATTTTGGCTCTGTTCAGCCCCCATCCTGACCATTTTGGGGTGTATTTGATCCATTCTGGCTCTGTTCAACCCCAATTCTGACCATTTTGGGGTGGATTTGATCCATTCTGGCTCTGTTCAACCCCAATCCTGACCATTTTAGGATGGATTTGATCCATTCTGGCTCTGTTCAGCCCCAATCCTGACCATTTTGGGGTGGATTTCAACCATTCTGTCTCTGTTCAGCCCCAATCCTGACCATTTTGGGGTGGATTTGATCCATTCTGGCTCTGTTCCGCCCCAATCCTGACCATTTTGGGATGGATTTGATCCATTCTGTCTCTGTTCAGCCCCAATCCTGACCATTTTGGGGTGGATTTGATCCATTCTGGCTCTGTTCAGCCCCATTTCTGTCCATTTTGGGGTGGATTTCATCCATTCTGGCTCTGTTCAGCCCCAATCCTGACCATTTTAGGATGGATTTGATCCATTTTGGCTCTGTTCCGCCCCAATCCTGACCATTTTGGGATGGATTTGATCCATTCTGGCTCTGTTCAGCCCCAATCCTGACCATTTTGGGGTGGATTTGATCCATTCTGGCTCTGTTCAGCCCCCATTCTGACCATTTTTGGATGGATTTGATCCATTCTGGCTCTGTTCAGCCCCCATCCTGACCATTTTGGGATGGATTTGATCCATTCTGGCTCTGTTCAGCCCCATTTCTGTCCATTTTGGGGTGGATTTGATCCATTCTGGCTCTGTTCAGCCCCAATCCTGACCATTTTAAGATGGATTTGATCCATTTTGGCTCTGTTCAGCCCCAATCCTGACCATTTTAGGGTGGATTTGATCCATTCTGGCTCTGTTCAGCCCCAATCCTGACCATTTGGGGATGGATTTGATCCATTCTGGCTCTGTTCAGCCCCATTTCTGTCCATTTTGGGGTGGATTTGATCCATTCTGGCTCTGTTCAGCCCCAATCCTGACCATTTTGGGGTGGATTTGATCCATTCTGGCTCTGTTCCGCCCCAATCCTGACCATTTTAAGATGGATTTGATCCATTTTGGCTCAGTTCAGCCCCCATCCTGACCATTTTATGATGGATTTGATCCATTCTGGCTCTGTTCAGCCCCAATCCTGACCATTTTGGGGTGGATTTGATCCATTCTGGCTCTGTTCAACCCCAATTCTGACCATTTTGGGGTGGATTTGATCCATTCTGGCTCTGTTCAGCCCCAATCCTGACCATTTTGGGGTGGATTTGATCCATTCTGGCTCTGTTCAGCCCCAATCCTGACCATTTTGGGGTGGATTTGATCCATTCTGGCTCTGTTCAGCCCCAATCCTGACCATTTTAGGATGGATTTGATCCATTCTGGCTCTGTTCAACCCCAATTCTGACCATTTTGGGGTGGATTTGATCCATTCTGGCTCTGTTCAGCCCCAATCCTGACCATTTTGGGGTGGATTTGATCCATTCTGGCTCTGTTCAACCCCAATCCTGACCATTTTGTGGTGGATTTGATCCATTCTGGCTCTGTTCAACCCCAATCCTGACCATTTTAAGATGGATTTGATCCATTCTGGCTCTGTTCAGCCCCAATCCTGACCATTTTGGGGTGGATTTGATCCATTCTGGCTCTGTTCAACCACAATCCTGACCATTTTGGGATGGATTTGATCCATTCTGGCTCTGTTCAGCCCCAATCCTGACCATTTTGGGGTGGATTTGATCCATTCTGGCTCTGTTCAACCCCAACGCTGACCATTTTGGGGTGGATTTGATCCATTCTGGCTCTGTTCAGCCCCAATCCTGACCATTTTGGGATGGATTTGATCCATTCTGGCTCTGTTCAGCCCCAATCCTGACCATTTTAGGATGGATTTGATCCATTCTGGCTCTGTTCAGCCCCCATCCTGACCATTTTGGGGTGGATTTGATCCATTCTGGCTCTGTTCAGCCCCAATTCTGACCATTTTGGGGTGGATTTGATCCATTCTGGCTCTGTTCAGCCCCAATTCTGACCATTTTAGGATGGATTTGATCCATTCTGGCTCTGTTCAGCCCCCATCCTGACCATTTTGGGGTGGATTTGATCCATTCTGGCTCTGTTCAGCCCCAATCCTGACCATTTTGGGGTGGATTTGATCCATTCTGGCTCTGTTCAGCCCCAATCCTGACCATTTTGGGGTGGATTTGATCCATTCTGGCTCTGTTCAGCCCCATTTCTGTCCATTTTGGGGTGGATTTGATCCATTCTGGCTCTGTTCAACCCCAATCCTGACCATTTTGGGGTGGATTTGATCCATTCTGGCTCTGTTCAACCCCAATCCTGACCATTTTAGGATGGATTTGATCCATTCTGGCTCTGTTCAGCCCCCATCCTGACCATTTTGGGATGGATTTGATCCATTCTGGCTCTGTTCAGCCCCATTTCTGTCCATTTTGGGGTGGATTTCATCCATTCTGGCTCTGTTCCGCCCCAATCCTGACCATTTTAAGATGGATTTGATCCATTTTGGCTCTGTTCAGCCCCAATCCTGATCATTTTAGGGTGGATTTGATCCATTCTGGCTCTGTTCAGCCCCAATCCTGACCATTTTGGGATGGATTTGATCCATTCTGGCTCTGTTCAGCCCCATTTCTGTCCATTTTGGGGTGGATTTGATCCATTCTGGCTCTGTTCAGCCCCAATCCTGACCATTTTGGGGTGGATTTGATCCATTCTGGCTCTGTTCAGCCCCAATCCTGACCATTTTAAGATGGATTTGATCCATTTTGGCTCTGTTCAGCCCCCATCCTGACCATTTTATGATAGATTTGATCCATTCTGGCTCTGTTCAGCCCTAATCCTGACCATTTTGGTGTGGATTTGATCCATTCTGGCTCTGTTCAACCCCAATTCTGACCATTTTGTGGTGGATTTGATCCATTCTGGCTCTGTTCAGCCCCAATCCTGACCATTTTGGGGTGGATTTGATCCATATTGGCTCTGTTCAGCCCCAATCCTGACCATTTTAGGATGGATTTGATCCATTCTGGCTCTGTTCAACCCCAATTCTGACCATTTTGTGGTGGATTTGATCCATTCTGGCTCTGTTCAGCTCCAATCCTGACCATTTTAGGATGGATTTGATCCATTCTGGCTCTGTTCAACCCCAATTCTGACCATTTTGTGGTGGATTTGATCCATTCTGGCTCTGTTCAACCCCAATCCTGACCATTTTAAGATGGATTTGATCCATTCTGGCTCTGTTCAGCCCCAATCCTGACCATTTTGGGGTGGATTTGATCCATTCTGGCTCTGTTCAACCACAATCCTGACCATTTTGGGGTGGATTTGATCCATTCTGGCTCTGTTCAGCCCCAATCCTGACCATTTTGGGGTGGATTTGATCCATTCTGGCTCTGTTCAGCCCCAATCCTGACCATTTTGGGGTGGATTTGATCCATTCTGGCTCTGTTCAACCCCAATCCTGACCATTTTAGGGTGGATTTGATCCATTTTGGCTCTGTTCAACCCCAATTCTGACCATTTTGGGGTGGATTTGATCCATTCTGGCTCTGTTCAGCCCCAATCCTGACCATTTTGGGGTGGATTTGATCCATTCTGGCTCTGTTCAACCCCAATCCTGACCATTTTGGGGTGGATTTGATCCATTCTGGCTCTGTTCAGCCCCAATCCTGACCATTTTAGGATGGATTTGATCCATTCTGGCTCTGTTCAGCCCCAATCCTGACCAATTTAGGATGGATTTGATCCATTCTGGCTCTGTTCAGCCCCATTTCTGTCCATTTTGGGGTGGATTTGATCCATTCTGGCTCTGTTCAGCCCCAATCCTGACCATTTTAGGGTGGATTTGATCCATTCTGGCTCTGTTCAACCCCAATTCTGACCATTTTGGGGTGGATTTGATCCATTCTGGCTCTGTTCAGCCCCAATCCTGACCATTTTGGGGTGGATTTGATCCATTCTGGCTCTGTTCAACCACAATCCTGACCATTTTGGGGTGGATTTGATCCATTCTGGCTCTGTTCCGCCCCAATCCTGACCATTTTGGGGTGGATTTGATCCATTCTGGCTCTGTTCAACCCCAATCCTGACCATTTTAGGATGGATTTGATCCATTCTGGCTCTGTTCAGCCCCCATCCTGACCATTTTGGGATGGATTTGATCCATTCTGGCTCTGTTCAGCCCCATTTCTGTCCATTTTGGGGTGGATTTCATCCATTCTGGCTCTGTTCAGCTCCAATCCTGACCATTTTAAGATGGATTTGATCCATTTTGGCTCTGTTCAGCCCCAATCCTGACCATTTTAGGGTGGATTTGATCCATTCTGGCTCTGTTCAGCCCCAATCCTGACCATTTTGGGATGGATTTGATCCATTCTGGCTCTGTTCAGCCCCATTTCTGTCCATTTTGGGGTGGATTTGATCCATTCTGGCTCTGTTCAGCCCCAATCCTGACCATTTTGGGGTGGATTTGATCCATTCTGGCTCTGTTCAGCCCCCATCCTGACCATTTTGGGGTGGATTTGATCCATTTTGGCTCTGTTCAGCCCCCATCCTGACCATTTTGGGGTGGATTTGATCCATTCTGGCTCTGTTCAGCCCCCATCCTGACCATTTTGGGGTGGATTTGATCCATTCTGGCTCTGTTCAGCCCCCATCCTGACCATTTTATGATGGATTTGATCCATTCTGGCTCTGTTCAGCCCTAATCCTGACCATTTTGGTGTGGATTTGATCCATTCTGGCTCTGTTCAACCCCAATTCTGACCATTTTGTGGTGGATTTGATCCATTCTGGCTCTGTTCAGCCCCAATCCTGACCATTTTGGGGTGGATTTGATCCATTCTGGCTCTGTTCAGCCCCAATCCTGACCATTTTGGGGTGGATTTGATCCATTTTGGCTCTGTTCAGCCCCAATCCTGACCATTTTAGGATGGATTTGATCCATTCTGGCTCTGTTCAACCACAATTCTGACCATTTTGGGGTGGATTTGATCCATTCTGGCTCTGTTCAGCCCCAATCCTGACCATTTTGGGGTGGATTTGATCCATTCTGGCTCTGTTCAACCCCAATCCTGACTATTTTGTGGTGGATTTGATCCATTCTGGCTCTGTTCAACCCCAATCCTGACCATTTTAAGATGGATTTGATCCATTCTGGCTCTGTTCAGCCCCAATCCTGACCATTTTGGGGTGGATTTGATCCATTCTGGCTCTGTTCAACCCCAATCCTGACCATTTTGGGGTGGATTTGATCCATTCTGGCTCTGTTCAGCCCCAATCCTGACCATTTTGGGGTGGATTTGATCCATTCTGGCTCTGTTCAGCCCCAATCCTGACCATTTTGGGGTGGATTTGATCCATTCTGGCTCTGTTCAACCCCAATCCTGACCATTTTAGGGTGGATTTGATCCATTTTGGCTCTGTTCAACCCCAATTCTGACCATTTTGGGGTGGATTTGATCCATTCTGGCTCTGTTCAGCCCCAATCCTGACCATTTTGGGGTGGATTTGATCCATTCTGGCTCTGTTCAACCCCAATTCTGACCATTTTGGGGTGGATTTGATCCATTCTGGCTCTGTTCAGCCCCAATCCTGACCATTTTAGGATGGATTTGATCCATTCTGGCTCTGTTCAGCCCCAATCCTGACCAATTTAGGATGGATTTGATCCATTCTGGCTCTGTTCAGCCCCATTTCTGTCCATTTTGGGGTGGATTTGATCCATTCTGGCTCTGTTCCGCCCCAATCCTGACCATTTTAGGGTGGATTTGATCCATTCTGGCTCTGTTCAGCCCCAATTCTGACCATTTTGGGGTGGATTTGATCCATTCTGGCTCTGTTCAGCCCCAATCCTGACCATTTTGGGGTGGATTTGATCCATTCTGGCTCTGTTCAGCCCCAATCCTGACCATTTTGGGGTGGATTTGATCCATTCTGGCTCTGTTCAGCCCCAATCCTGACCATTTTGGGGTGGATTTGATCCATTCTGGCTCTGTTCAACCCCAACGCTGACCATTTTGGGGTGGATTTGATCCATTCTGGCTCTGTTCAGCCCCAATCCTGACCATTTTGGGATGGATTTGATCCATTCTGGCTCTGTTCAGCCCCAATCCTGACCATTTTAGGATGGATTTGATCCATTCTGGCTCTGTTCAGCCCCCATCCTGACCATTTTGGGGTGGATTTGATCCATTCTGGCTCTGTTCAGCCCCAATTCTGACCATTTTGGGGTGGATTTGATCCATTCTGGCTCTGTTCAGCCCCAATTCTGACCATTTTAGGATGGATTTGATCCATTCTGGCTCTGTTCAGCCCCAATCCTGACCATTTTGGGGTGGATTTGATCCATTCTGGCTCTGTTCAGCCCCAATCCTGACCATTTTGGGGTGGATTTGATCCATTCTGGCTCTGTTCAGCCCCAATCCTGACCATTTTGGGATGGATTTGATCCATTCTGGCTCTGTTCAGCCCCAATCCTGACCATTTTGGGGTGGATTTGATCCATTCTGGCTCTGTTCAGCCCCAATCCTGACCATTTTAGGATGGATTTGATCCATTCTGGCTCTGTTCAGCCCCAATCCTGACCATTTTAGGATGGATTTGATCCATTCTGGCTCTGTTCAACCCCAATTCTGACCATTTTGGGGTGGATTTGATCCATTCTGGCTCTGTTCAGCCCCAATCCTGACCATTTTGGGGTGGATTTGATCCATTCTGGCTCTGTTCAGCCCCAATCCTGACCATTTTGGGATGGATTTGATCCATTCTGGCTCTGTTCAGCCCCAATCCTGACCATTTTGGGGTGGATTTGATCCATTCTGGCTCTGTTCAGCCCCATTTCTGTCCATTTTGGGGTGGATTTCATCCATTCTGGCTCTGTTCAGCCCCAATCCTGACCATTTTAGGATGGATTTGATCCATTTTGGCTCTGTTCCGCCCCAATCCTGACCATTTTGGGATGGATTTGATCCATTCTGTCTCTGTTCAGCCCCAATCCTGACCATTTTGGGGTGGATTTGATCCATTCTGGCTCTGTTCAACCCCAATCCTGACCATTTTAGGATGGATTTGATCCATTCTGGCTCTGTTCAGCCCCCATCCTGACCATTTTGGGATGGATTTGATCCATTCTGGCTCTGTTCAGCCCCATTTCTGTCCATTTTGGGGTGGATTTCATCCATTCTGGCTCTGTTCAGCCCCAATCCTGACCATTTTAAGATGGATTTGATCCATTTTGGCTCTGTTCAGCCCCAATCCTGACCATTTTAGGGTGGATTTGATCCATTCTGGCTCTGTTCAGCCCCAATCCTGACCATTTTGGGATGGATTTGATCCATTCTGGCTCTGTTCAGCCCCATTTCTGTCCATTTTGGGGTGGATTTGATCCATTCTGGCTCTGTTCAGCCCCAATCCTGACCATTTTGGGGTGGATTTGATCCATTCTGGCTCTGTTCAGCCCCAATCCTGACCATTTTAAGATGGATTTGATCCATTTTGGCTCTGTTCAGCCCCCATCCTGACCATTTTATGATGGATTTGATCCATTCTGGCTCTGTTCAGCCCTAATCCTGACCATTTTGGGGTGGATTTGATCCATTCTGGCTCTGTTCAACCCCAATTCTGACCATTTTGTGGTGGATTTGATCCATTCTGGCTCTGTTCAGCCCCAATCCTGACCATTTTGGGGTGGATTTGATCCATTCTGGCTCTGTTCAGCCCCAATCCTGACCATTTTGGGGTGGATTTGATCCATTTTGGCTCTGTTCAGCCCCAATCCTGACCATTTTAGGATGGATTTGATCCATTCTGGCTCTGTTCAACCCCAATTCTGACCATTTTGGGGTGGATTTGATCCATTCTGGCTCTGTTCAGCCCCAATCCTGACCATTTTGGGGTGGATTTGATCCATTCTGGCTCTGTTCAACCCCAATCCTGACCATTTTGTGGTGGATTTGATCCATTCTGGCTCTGTTCAACCCCAATCCTGACCATTTTAAGATGGATTTGATCCATTCTGGCTCTGTTCAGCCCCAATCCTGACCATTTTGGGGTGGATTTGATCCATTCTGGCTCTGTTCAACCACAATCCTGACCATTTTGGGGTGGATTTGATCCATTCTGGCTCTGTTCAGCCCCAATCCTGACCATTTTGGGGTGGATTTGATCCATTCTGGCTCTGTTCAACCCCAACGCTGACCATTTTGGGGTGGATTTGATCCATTCTGGCTCTGTTCAGCCCCAATCCTGACCATTTTGGGGTGGATTTGATCCATTCTGGCTCTGTTCAGCCCCAATCCTGACCATTTTGGGGTGGATTTGATCCATTCTGGCTCTGTTCAGCCCCCATCCTGACCATTTTGGGGTGGATTTGATCCATTCTGGCTCTGTTCAGCCCCAATCCTGACCATTTTGGGGTGGATTTGATCCATTCTGGCTCTGTTCAGCCCCAATCCTGACCATTTTAGGATGGATTTGATCCATTCTGGCTCTGTTCAGCCCCCATCCTGACCATTTTGGGGTGGATTTGATCCATTCTGGCTCTGTTCAGCCCCAATCCTGACCATTTTGGGGTGGATTTGATCCATTCTGGCTCTGTTCAGCCCCAATTCTGACCATTTTAGGATGGATTTGATCCATTCTGGCTCTGTTCAGCCCCAATCCTGACCATTTTGGGATGGATTTGATCCATTCTGGCTCTGTTCAGCCCCATTTCTGTCCATTTTGGGGTGGATTTCATCCATTCTGGCTCTGTTCAGCCCCAATCCTGACCATTTTAAGATGGATTTGATCCATTTTGGCTCTGTTCAGCCCCAATCCTGACCATTTTAGGGTGGATTTGATCCATTCTGGCTCTGTTCAGCCCCAATCCTGACCATTTTGGGATGGATTTGATCCATTCTGGCTCTGTTCAGCCCCATTTCTGTCCATTTTGGGGTGGATTTGATCCATTCTGGCTCTGTTCAGCCCCAATCCTGACCATTTTGGGGTGGATTTGATCCATTCTGGCTCTGTTCAGCCCCAATCCTGACCATTTTAAGATGGATTTGATCCATTTTGGCTCTGTTCAGCCCCCATCCTGACCATTTTATGATGGATTTGATCCATTCTGGCTCTGTTCAGCCCTAATCCTGACCATTTTGGGGTGGATTTGATCCATTCTGGCTCTGTTCAGCCCCAATCCTGACCATTTTGTGGTGGATTTGATCCATTCTGGCTCTGTTCAGCCCCAATCCTGACCATTTTGTGGTGGATTTGATCCATTCTGGCTCTGTTCAGCCCCAATCCTGACCATTTTGGGGTGGATTTGATCCATTCTGGCTCTGTTCAGCCCCAATCCTGACCATTTTGGGGTGGATTTGATCCATTTTGGCTCTGTTCAGCCCCAATCCTGACCATTTTAGGATGGATTTGATCCATTCTGGCTCTGTTCAACCCCAATTCTGACCATTTTGGGGTGGATTTGATCCATTCTGGCTCTGTTCAGCCCCAATCCTGACCATTTTGGAGTGGATTTGATCCATTCTGGCTCTGTTCAACCCCAATCCTGACTATTTTGTGGTGGATTTGATCCATTCTGGCTCTGTTCAACCCCAATCCTGACCATTTTAAGATGGATTTGATCCATTCTGGCTCTGTTCAGCCCCAATCCTGACCATTTTGGGGTGGATTTGATCCATTCTGGCTCTGTTCAACCACAATCCTGACCATTTTGGGGTGGATTTGATCCATTCTGGCTCTGTTCAGCCCCAATCCTGACCATTTTGGGGTGGATTTGATCCATTCTGGCTCTGTTCAACCCCAATCCTGACCATTTTGGGGTGGATTTGATCCATTCTGGCTCTGTTCAGCCCCAATCCTGACCATTTTGGGGTGGATTTGATCCATTCTGGCTCTGTTCAGCCCCAATCCTGACCATTTTAGGATGGATTTGATCCATTCTGGCTCTGTTCAGCCCCAATCCTGACCAATTTAGGATGGATTTGATCCATTCTGGCTCTGTTCAGCCCCATTTCTGTCCATTTTGGGGTGGATTTGATCCATTCTGGCTCTGTTCCGCCCCAATCCTGACCATTTTGGGATGGATTTGATCCATTCTGGCTCTGTTCAGCCCCATTTCTGTCCATTTTGGGGTGGATTTGATCCATTCTGGCTCTGTTCAGCCCCAATCCTGACCATTTTGGGGTGGATTTGATCCATTCTGGCTCTGTTCAGCCCCAATCCTGACCATTTTGGGGTGGATTTGATCCATTCTGGCTCTGTTCAGCCCCAATCCTGACCATTTTGGGGTGGATTTGATCCATTCTGGCTCTGTTCAGCCCCAATCCTGACCATTTTAAGATGGATTTGATCCATTTTGGCTCTGTTCAGCCCCAATCCTGACCATTTTAGGATGGATTTGATCCATTCTGGCTCTGTTCAACCCCAATCCTGACCATTTTGGGGTGGATTTGATCCATTTTGGCTCTGTTCAACCCCAATCCTGACCATTTTGGGGTGGATTTGATCCATTTTGGCTCTGTTCAACCCCAATCCTGACCATTTTGGGGTGTATTTGATCCATTTTGGCTCTGTTCAGCCCAAATCCTGACCATTTTAGGATGGATTTGATCCATTCTGGCTCTGTTCAGCCCCAATCCTGACCATTTTAGGATGGATTTGATCCATTCTGGCTCTGTTCAACCCCAATCCTGACCATTTTGGGGTGGATTTGATCCATTCTGGCTCTGTTCAATCCCAATTCTGACCATTTTGGATGGATTTGATCCATTCTGGCTCTGTTCAGCCCCAATCCTGACCATTTTGGGGTGGATTTGATCCATTCTGGCTCTGTTCAGCCCCAATCCTGACCATTTTGGGATGGATTTGATCCATTCTGGCTCTGTTCAGCCCCAATCCTGACCATTTTGGGGTGGATTTGATCCATTCTGGCTCTGTTCAGCCCCAATCCTGACCATTTTGGGGTGGATTTGATCCATTCTGGCTCTGTTCAGCCCCAATCCTGACCATTTTGGGATGGATTTGATCCATTCTGGCTCTGTTCAACCCCAATTCTGACCATTTTAGGATGGATTTGATCCATTCTGGCTCTGTTCAGCCCCAATCCTGACCATTTTGGGGTGGATTTGATCCATTCTGGCTCTGTTCAGCCCCAATTCTGACCATTTTGGGGTGGATTTGATCCATTCTGGCTCTGTTCAACCCCAATCCTGACCATTTTGGGGTGGATTTGATCCATTCTGGCTCTGTTCAACCCCAATCCTGACCATTTTGGGGTGGATTTGATCCATTCTGGCTCTGTTCAACCCCAATCCTGACCATTTTAGGATGGATTTGATCCATTTTGGCTCTGTTCAGCCCCAATTCTGACCATTTTGGGGTGGATTTGATCCATTCTGGCTCTGTTCAGCCCCAATTCTGACCATTTTAGGATGGATTTGATCCATTCTGGCTCTGTTCAGCCCCAATTCTGACCATTTTGGTGTGGATTTGATCCATTCTGGCTCTGTTCAGCCCCAATCCTGACCATTTTGGGGTGGATTTGATCCATTTTGGCTCTGTTCAGCCCCAATCCTGACCATTTTAGGATGGATTTGATCCATTCTGGCTCTGTTCAGCCCCAATCCTGACCATTTTAGGATGGGTTTGATCCATTCTGGCTCTGTTCAGCCCCAATCCTGACCATTTTGGGATGGATTTGATCCATTCTGGCTCTGTTCAGCCCCAATCCTGACCATTTTGAGGTGGATTTGATCCATTCTGGCTCTGTTCAGCCCCAATCCTGACCATTTTGGGGTGGATTTGATCCATTCTGGCTCTGTTCAGCCCCAATCCTGACCATTTTGGGGTGGATTTGATCCATTCTGGCTCTGTTCAGCCCCAATCCTGACCATTTTAGGATGGATTTGATCCATTCTGGCTCTGTTCAGCCCCAATCCTGACCATTTTAGGATGGATTTGATCCATTCTGGCTCTGTTCAGCCCCAGTCCTGACCATTTTATGATGGATTTGATCCATTCTGGCTCTGTTCAGCCCCAATCCTGACCATTTTAGGGAGATTTTGCTTCAATTCTGACCATTTTGGGGCTGATCTGGGCCATTTTGGGGCTGTGAAGTCCCAATTCTGTCTATTTTGGGGCAGATTTTGGCCAATTCCAACCCTCTGGGATCAGATCCGTCCCATTTTCACCCCACCAATCCCAATCCTGACCATTTTGGGGTGGATTTGATCCATTCTGGCTCTGTTCAGCCCCATTTCTGTCCATTTTGTTCTGGATTTTGGCCAATTCTCACCATTTTTGCCCAATTCCGTCCCATTTCCTCCCCCCCATCCCCGCTCCCGTCCCACTTTGGGGCAGCTGTGGGGCTCCCCGCAGGCCCACCTTTCCGCGCTCAGTCTGGGCGGTGACTTTGTTGCCCTCCCTGCTGACGATGGTGGCCTTGACGAACTCCTCGCGCTCGTCGGGGACGAAGATGTCGCGCTTGAGGTCGAAGGGTCGCGTCTGCGCCGCGATTCGCTCCTGCTCCGACTTGCGCAGGAACGGCGCCGCCTCGCCGAACTCGGCCAAATCCGGGCATGGGGACGGCATGGCGGCCTGGGGACGGCGGGGACAACGTCAGGGGACGGGAGGGACCAGCAGGGGGATGGAAGGGGACAGAGGCACCAATAAGGGACCAGTGACACCAGTAAGGAGACAGGAAGGGACCAGTGACACCAGTTAGGGACCAGTGACACCAGTAAGGGGACAGGAAGGGACCAGTGACACCAGTTAGGGACCAGTGACACCAGTAAGGGGACAGGAAGGGACCAGTGACACCAGTTAGGGACCAGTGACACCAGTAAGGGGACAGGAAGGGACCAGTGACACCAGTTAGGGACCAGTGACACCAGTAAGGGGACAGGAAGGGACCAGTGACACCAGTTAGGGACCAGTGACACCAGTAAGGGGACAGGAAGGGACCAGTGACACCAGTTAGGGACCAGTGACACCAGTAAGGGGACAGGAAGGGACCAGTGACACCAGTTAGGGACCAGTGACACCAGTAAGGGGACAGGAAGGGACCAGTGACACCAGTAAGGGACCAGTGACACCAGTAAGGGGACAGGAAGGGACCAGTAAGGGGATAGAAAGGCACCAGTAACAACAGTAAGGGGACAGTAAGGGGATAGAGGCACCAGTAAGGGACCAGTGACACCAGTAAGGGACCAGTGAGACCAGTAAGGGGACAGGAGGGGGTCAGGAAGGGGACAGGAAGGGGACAGAGGCACCAGTAAGGGACCAGTGACACCAGTAAGGGGACAGGAAGGGGACAGTGACACCAGTAAGGGACCAGTGACACCAGTAAGGGGACAGGAAGGGGACAGAGGCACCAGTAAGGGACCAGTGACACCAGTAAGGGACCAGTGAGACCAGTAAGGGGACAGGAAGGGACCAGTAAGGGGATAGAAAGGCACCAGTAACACCAGTAAGGGACCAGTGACACCAGTAAGGGGACAGGAAGGGGACAGTGACACCAGTAAGGGACCAGTGAGACCAGTAAGGGGACAGGAAGGGACCAGTGACACCAGTAAGGGACCAGTGACACCAGTAAGGGACCAGTGAGACCAGTAAGGGGACAGGAAGGGACCAGTAACACCAGGAAGGGCCAGTATGGCACCAGTATGGCACCAGTATGGCAGCAGTAAGGGCCAGTATGGAACCAGTATGGCTCCAGTATGGCACCAGTGTGGCACCAGTAAGGGCCAGTATAGAACCAGTATGGCACCAGTAAGGACCAGTATGGCACCAGTATGGCACCAGTATGGCACCAGTGTGGCACCAGTGTGGCACCAGTATGGCACCAGTATGGCACCAGTGTGGCACCAGTAAGGGCCAGTATAGAACCAGTATGGCACCAGTAAGGACCAGTATGGCACCAGTATGGCACCAGTATGGCACCAGTGTGGCACCAGTGTGGCACCAGTATGGCACCAGTATGGCACCAGTGTGGCACCAGTAAGGGCCAGTATAGAACCAGTATGGCACCAGTAAGGACCAGTATGGCACCAGTATGGCACCAGTGCTCCCAGTTTGCTCCCAGTTCCCCCTCACCTCTGCTCTCTTTCACTCGGTGAATTCTGGTCCAGGACAGCACTGTGAGCTCCCAGTTCATCCCAGTTCATCCCAGTTCATCCCAGTATATCCCAGTATATCCCAGTATATCCCAGTCCCCTCTCCCAGTCCAAATGTAGGCCCTCCCAGTCCCTCCCAGTCTCCCCAGTATCCCCTCCCAGTCCATCCCAGTTTCCCCATATCTTCTCCCAGTCCATCCCAGTTACCTCCCAGTCCCTCCCAGTATCCCCGTATCTCCTCCCAGTCCCTCCCAGTCTCCCTACAGACACTCCCAGTCTCTCCCAGTTCCTCCCAGTCTCCCCAGTATCCCCTCCCAGTCCCTCCAGTTTCTCTATATGCCCTCCCAGTCTCCCTATAGTTACTCCCAGTCCCTCCCAGTATCCCAGTATCCCCTCCCAGTTCCTCCCAGTTTCCCCATATTTTCTCCCAGTCCCTCCCAGTCTCCTTAATAGACACTCCCAGTTTCGTCCCAGTCCCTCCCAGTTCCTCCCAGTCCCTCCCAGTCCCTCCCAGTCCCTCCCAGTTTCCCCATATCTCCTCCCAGTCCCTCCCAGTCCCTCCCAGTCCCTCCCAGTATCCCCTCCCAGTCTCCCTACAGACAGTCCCAGTCCCTCCCAGTTTCCCCATATCTCCTCCCAGTTTCCTCCCAGTTTCCTCCCAGTTCCTCCCAGTCCCTCCCAGTCCCTCCCAGTTTCCCCATATCTCCTCCCAGCCCCTCTCCAGATCCCCTCCCAGTTCCTCCCAGTATCCCAGTATCCTCTCCCAGTCTCCCTATAGACAATCCCAGTCCCTCCCAGTCCCTCCCAGTTTCCCCATATTCCCTCCCAGTATCCCTATAGACACTCCCAGTTTCCTCCCAGTTTCCTCCCAGTTCCTCCCAGTCTCCCCAGTATTCCCACCCAGTTCCTCCCATTATCCCCTCCCAGTATCCCAGTATCCCCTCCCAGTTTCTTCCCAGTCCCTCCCAGTATCCCAGTATCCCCTCCCAGTCTCCCTATAGTCACTCCCAGTCCCTCCCAGTTTCCTCCCAGTCTCCCAGTATCCCCTCCCAGTTCCTCCCAGTATCCCACAATCCCACCCCAGTCTCCCTATAGGCATTCCCAGTTTCCTCCCAGTCCCTCCCAGTCTCCCTATAGTTACTCCCAGTGCCTCCCAGTTTCCCCATATTCCCTCCCAGTTCCTCCCAGTGTCATTAATAGACACTCCCAGTGCCTCCCAGTTTCGTCCCAGTCCCTCCCAGTATCCCAGTATCCCCTCCCAGTCTCCCTATAAACACTCCCAGTCCCTCCCAGTTTCCCCAGTATCTCCTCCCAGTCCCTCCCAGTTCCTTCCAGTCCCTCCCAGTCCCTCCCAGTCCCTCCCAGTTTCCTCCCAGTTCCTCCCAGTTCCTCCCAGTTTCCTCCCAGTCCCTCCCAGTCCCTCCCAGTTTCCTCCCAGTTCCTCCCAGTCCCTCCCAGTCCCTCCCAGTTTCCTCCCAGTTTCCTCCCAGTTCCTCCCAGTTTCCTCCCAGTCCCTCCCAGTCCCTCCCAGTCCCTCCCAGTCCCTCCCAGTTTCCTCCCAGTTCCTCCCAGTTTCCTCCCAGTCCCTCCCAGTCCCTCCCAGTTCCTCCCAGTCCCTCCCAGTCCCTCCCAGTATCCCAGTATCCCCTCCCAGTCTCCCTACAGACACTCCCAGTCCCTCCCAGTTTCCCCATATCTCCTCCCAGTTTCCTCCCAGTTTCCTCCCAGTTCCTCCCAGTCCCTCCCAGTTTCCCCATATCTCCTCCCAGTTTCCTCCCAGTTTCCTCCCAGTTCCTCCCAGTCCCTCCCAGTTTCCCCATATCTCCTCCCAGTTCCTCCCAGTTCCTCCCAGTCCCTCCCAGTTCCTCACTCCCACCTGCAGTCTCTGCTGCTGTCGGTGCCAGGGGGGCTCCTTTTATCCCCCCCCCTCCCCAAAAAATGACGTCATCGAAGGGGGCGGGGCCACACGGACCCACCACCCCTCCCCCCCCCCCCCCCTTCCACTTCCCCCCATCTCCCCCGCCCCATAGGGAGACCCCAACCCCATAGGAATGTCGCTCTGCCCCATAGCGACACCCCTGCCCCATAGGAACCCCACTGCCCCATAGGGAGACCTCAACCCCATTGGAACACCACACTGCCCCATAGTGGCATCCCCTGCCCCATAGGGAAATCCCTGCCCTATAAGGAAGCTCCCAGTCTCATACAGACCCCCCTGCCCCATATGGACCCCTCTGCCCCATAGGGAGACCCCAACCCCATTGGAACACTGCTCTGCCCCATAGAGACCCCCCTGCCCCATATGGACCCCTCTGCCCCATAGGGAGACCTCCCTACCCCATAGGAACCCCCCTGCCCCATAGGGAGACCCCAACCCCATTGGAACACCACACTGCCCCATAGTGGCATCCCCTGCCCCATAGGGATATCCCTGCCCTATAAGGAAGCTCCCAGTCTCATAGGGAACCCCTGCCCTATAGGGACCCCTCTGCCCCACAGGGAGACCCCAACCCCATTGGAACACTGCTCTGCCCCACAGAGACCCCCCTGCCCCATATGGACCCCTCTGCCCCATAGGGACACCCTCTGCCCCATAGGCAGCCCCCTGCCCTCTAGGGACCCCTCTGCCCCACAGGGAGACCTCCCTACCCCATAGGAACCCCCCTGCCCCATAGGGAGACCCCAATCCCATTGGAACACCGCTCTGCCCCATAGAGACCCCCCTGCGCCATAGGGACCCCCCTGCCCCATAGCGACCCCCTGCCCCATAGGGATATCCCTGCCCTATAAGGAAGCTCCCAGTCTCATAGGGAACCCCTGCCCCATAGGGAGACATTCCTGCCCCATAAGGACCCACCTACCCCATAGGGGACCCCTGCTCCATAGGGACCCTCCTGCCCCATAAGGAGACCCCAACCCCATAGGGGCATCCCCTGCACCGCAGGGACCCCCCTGCCCCATAGGCACACTCCTTTGCTCCCCCTGACTCCATAGGACCCCATAGGATCACATCTTCCTCCCCACAGACCCTATAGAACGCCGTAGGATCTCCACCCCCCCCCCTCCCCTCCAGGACCCCATAGGACCCCTCACCCCATAGGACCCTGTAGGAACCCATTCCCCCCCCAAGAACCCCATAGGATCCCGTTCGCTTCCCCTCCCCCCATAGGACACTACAGGACCCTACAGGGCCCCATAGAACCCCATAAAACCCCATAAGAACCCCACATCCCCTATAACATCCCATAGGACACCTCCGCCCCCCACAGGACCCTATAGAACCCCATAGGAACCCCATACCCCCCATAGGACTCCCCCTCCCCCACCCAGGACCCCGTAGAACCCCATAGGACCCCATAGAACCCATCATAGCAACCCATAGGATCCCCCCGCCCCCTTAGGACCCTATAGAACCCCATAGAACCCTATACCCCCTATAGGACCCCATAGAACCCCACACCTTCCAAAGCACCCCATAGCACTCCATAGGACCTCATAGCACCCCATAGGACCTCCTCACCCCCCACAGCACCCTATAGGTCCCCATAGGACCCCACAAGACCCTATAGGACCCCCCAGTCTCCAGAGCATCCCACAGCACCCCATAGAACCCCACCGCCCCCCACAGCACCCCATAGGACCTCCCCACTCCCACAGCGCCCTATAGGACCCCATAGGACCCCATAGGACCCCATACCCCCCATAGGACCCCATAGGACCCCATAGAACCCCTCATAGGACCCCATTGCACCTCATAGAACCCCACAACCCCGCAGGACCCCATAGGATCTCCCCACCCCCACAGCGCCCTATAGGACACCATAGCACCCCATAGGACCCCATAGCACCCCATAGCACCCCATAGGACTTCCCCACCCCCACAGCGCCCTATAGGACCCCATAGGACCCCATAGCACCCCATAGAACCCCATAGGACCCCATAGCACCCCATAGGACCCCATAGCACCCCATAGCACCCCATAGGACCCCATAGGACCCCATAGCACCCCATAGGACCCCAAAGGACCCCATAGGACCCCATAGGACCCCATAGGGGCCCCTCGCCCCCCCCCCCCCGGCTCTATAGTGGGATGGATGAGAGCAGACAAAAGGATCGCGGGGGGGGGGGGGGGGGGGAGGGAAGGACAGACGGACAAAGGACAGGTGTGGGGTGGGGGGGGGGGTTCTGTCCTTGTCCCTTTGTGTCCCCCCCCCCAGGGGCCTATTTTTGGGATCCCCCCCCCCAAAGCCCAACGGCTTCTGCCCATATAGGGACATAGAGGGCAGCCCCCCCCCCCCCCCCATCCCAAAGTGCCATTTTTGTTTGGTTTCCCCTGATTTCCCCCCAAATTCCCACCCTCCCCCCCTTTTCCTCCATTTCCCCTCATCTCCTCTGGTTTCCGGATCATTTCCCCCCAAATCCCCCCAAATTTCCCCCCATTTCCCCCAAATTTTCCCCCAATTTCCCCCCCTTTCTCTCATCACCCCATTTTCCCCCTTTTTCCCCCAAATCTCCTCAATTTCTCCTCATTCCCCCCATTTTCCCCCAAATTTCCCTCATTTCCCCCTCATTTCTCCCCATTTTCCCCAATTTCCCCCGATTTTCTCCATCATTTCCCCATTTCCCCCTTATTTCCTCTACTTTTTCACCTCATTTCCCCATTTTGACCTCAATTCCCCCCCGTTTTCCCCAAATTTCCTCCAAATTTCCTCAATTTCTCCTCATTTCCACCATTTTCCACCTCATTTCCCCCAAATTTCCCACAAATTTCCCTCATTTCCCCCTCATTTCTTCCCATTTCTCCCCATTTCCCCCCCCCATTTCCCCATTTTCCCCTTATTTCCTCTCTTTTTCTCCCATTTCCCCATTTTGACCCCAATTCCCCACATTTTCCCCCAAATTTAACTCAAATTTCCCCAATTTCTCCCAACTCTCCCCCGTTTTTCACCTCATTTCCCCCCTATTTCCCCATTTTCTCCCTATTTTCCCCCCATCTCCCCATTTTGACCCCAATTTCCAACATTTTCCCCCAAAATTTCCTCAATTTCTCCTCATTTCCACCATTTTCCACCTCATTTCCCACCCCTTTCCCCCAAATTTCCCTCATTTCTCCCCATTTTCCCCCCCATTTCCCCATTTTCTCCTTATTTCCTCTCTTTTTTCTCCCAATTTTCCCCATTTTGATCCCAATTCCCCAAATTTCCCCCAAATTTCCCTCATTTCCCCCTCATTTCTCCCCATTTTCCCCCCATTTTCCCCCCCATTTCCCCATTTTCCCCTTCTTTCCTTCCTTTTTCCTCCAAATTTCCCCATTTTGACCCCAATTCCCCCCATTTTCCCCCAAATTTCCCCAATTTCTCCTCATTTCCTCCAATTCCCACCTCATTTCCCCCCCATTTCCCCCAGGTTTCCCTTTTATACCAAATTCCCCCATTTTTACCACCTTTCCCCTCAATTTCCCCCATTTTTCACTTCTTTTCCCCCATTTCCCCATCATTTCCCCCATTTTTTCTTTCTTTCCTCACAATTTTCCCCATTTTTCCCATAATTCTCCCCAACTTCTCACAATTTTCTCCCATTTTCCCCCATTTTTCCCCCATTTCCCCACAATTTCCCCATTTCCCCCTCATTTCCTTTTTTCTCCCAATTTCCCCCATTTTTGGCCACATTTTCCCCACAATTTCCCCATTTCCCCCCCATTTCCCCCCCATTTCCTCATTTCCCCCTCATTTCCTCATTTCTTCCTCCCAAATTCCCCCATTTTCCCCCATTTCCCCTCAAATTTCCCCATTTTCCCCTTCTTTCCCCTGATTTCCCCTCATTTCCTCCATTTTTTCCCATTTCCCCCCATTTCCCCCCCATTTCCCCTCAAATTTCCCCCACTTTTCTCCCATTTCCCCCACATTTCCTTTTTTTTTAATCCCAATTTCCCCCATTTTGGGTCTCATTTCCCCAAATTTCCCCATTTTCCCCCATTTTTCCCCCATTTCCCCTCAAATTTCCCCATTTTCCCCTTCTTTCCCCTGATTTCCTCCTCATTTCCTCCATTTTTTCCTCATTTCCCCCAATTTTCACCCCATTTCCCTCTCATTTTCCCAATTTCCCCCCATTTCCCCCACAATTTCCCCACTTTTCTCCCATTTCCCCCACATTTCCTTTTTTTATCCCAATTTCCCCCATTTTTCCCCCATTTCCCCACAATTTCCCCATTTTTTCCCCCATTTCTCCATTTTTCCCCATTTTTCCCCCTCATTTCCTCGTTTCTTCCTCCCAAATTCCCCCATTTTCCCCCATTTCCCCTCAAATTTCCCCATTTTCCCCTTCTTTCCCCTGATTTCCCCTCATTTCCTCCATTTTTTCCCATTTCCCCACTTTTCTCCCATTTCCCCCCCATTTCCTTTTTTTTAATCCCAATTTCCCCCATTTTTCCCCCATTTCTCCCCTTTCCCCCCTTTTTCCTCCTCATTTCCTCCCCATTTCCTCCGATTTTCCCCCATTTCCCCCTCATTTCCCCCATTTTTCCCCTTTTTTCCCCAATTTCCCCCATTTTTGGCCTCATTTCCCCCAACTGGGAAATTTCCCCATTGTGTGGGGTCAGCATTTGTGGGATTGGGGTCAATGTTGGGGGTTTGGGGTCCTCATTTTCGGGATTTAGGGCCAAGGTTGTGGGGTTTGGGGCCAACATTTGTGGGGTTTGGGGTCAGAGTTGTGGATTTGGGGTCAATGTTGGGGGATTTGGGGTCGCTATTTTGGGGTTTTGGGGTCATTGTGGGATTTGGGGTCAACATTGGTGGGATCTGGGGTCAGAGTTGTGGATTTGGAGTCAATGTTGTGGGATCTGGAGTCCTTATTTTTGGCATTTGGGGTCATTGCGGGATTTGGGGTCAACGCTTTGGGATTTGGTGTCAATGTTGTGGGATTTGGGGTCAATGTTGGGGGATCTGGGGCCGTTATTTTGGGGTTTTGGGGTCATTGTGGGATTTGGGGTCAACATTGGTGGGATTTGGGGTCAATGTGAGATATGGGGTCGATATTCTGGGATTTGGGGTGAACATTCGTGGGATTTGGGGTCAGAGTTGTGAATTAGTGGGATTTGGGGTCAATGCTTTGGGATTTGGGGTCAATGTTGTGACATGTGGGGTTGTTCTGGGGATTTGGGGTCATTGTGGGATTGGGGTCAATGTTGGGGGGTTTGGGGTCGTTGTTTGGGGATTTGGGGTCAACACTGTGAGATTTGGGGTCAACATTGGTGGGATTTGGGGTCAGTGTGAGATATGGGGTCAATATCCTGGGATTTGGGGTGAACATTCGTGGGATTTGGGGTCAGAGTTGTGGATTTGGGGTCAACGCTTTGGGATTTGGGGCCACTGTGGGATTTGGGGTCAATGTTGTGGGATTTGGGGTCCTCATTTTTGGGATTTGGGGTCATTGTGGGATTTGGGTTGAATAGTGTGGGATTTGGGGTCGTTTGGGGATTTGGGGTCAACATTTGTGGGATTTGGGGTCAGAGTTGTGGATTTGGGGTCAATGTTGTGGGATCTGGAGTCTTTATTTTTGGGATTTGGGGTGATTGTGGGATTTGGGGTCGTTATTTGGGGATTTGGGGTCAATGTGAGATATGGGGTCAATGTTGGGGGATTTGGGGTCAATGTTGGGGGATTTGGGGTCGTTATTTTGGGGATTTGGGGTCAACACTGTGAGATTTGGGGTCCACATTTGTGGGATTTGGGGTCAGAATTGTGGATTTGGGGTCAACGCCTTGGGATTTGGGGTCACTGTGGGATTTGGGGTCCACATTTATGGAATTTGGGGCCAATGTTGAGGATCTGTGGGGTTTGGGGTCAACATTGGTGGGATTTGGGGCCAATGTTGTGGGTCTGTGGGGTTTGGGGCCAACATTTATGGGATTTCGGGTGACACTGCAGGGTTTGGGGTCAACATTTGTGGGATTTTGACTGACGCTGTAGGATTTAGGGTTAATATTTGTGGGATTTGGGGTCAATGCTGTGGGATTTGGGGCCAACATTTGTGGGATTTGGGGTCAGAGTTGAGGATCTGAGGGATTTGGGGTGAATGTCGTGAATCTGTGGGGTTTGGGGTCCACATTTATGGGATTTGGGGTCAATGTTGTAGGATTTGGGGTCACAACTTGCAGGATTTGGGGCCAATGTTGGGGGATTTGGGGCCAGCATTTATGGGATTTGGGGCCAATGTTGTGGATCTGTGGGGTTTGGGGTCAACATTTGTGGGATTTGGGATCAATGCTGTGGATCTGAGGGATTTGGGGCCAGCATTTATGGGATTTGGGGCCAATGCTGTGGGTCTGTGGGATTGGGGTCCACATTTATGGGATTTGGGGCCAATGTCGTGGGTCTGAGGGATTTGGGGCCAGCATTTATGGGATTTGGGGCCAATGTTGTGGATCTGTGGGGTTTGGGGTCAACATTTGTGGGATTTGGGGTCAATGTTGGTGGATTTGGGGCCGACATTTATGGGATTTGGGGTCAATGTTGTGACATTTGGGGTTGTTGTTCTGGGGATTCGGGGTCGTTTTGGGGTTTGTGGTCAACATTGGTGGGATTTGGGGTCAATGTGAGATATGGGGTCGATATTCTGGGATTTGGGGTCAGAGTTGTGAATTAGTGGGATTTGGGGTCGATGCTTTGGGATTTGGGGTTGTTTTGGGGATTTGGGGTCAATGTTGGGGGATTTGGGGTCGTTATTTGGTGATTTGGGGTCATTGTGAGATTTGGGGTCAACATTGGTGGGATTTGGGGTCAATGTGAGATATGGGGTCAATATTCTGGGATTTGGGGTCAACATTCGTGGGATTTGGGGTCAGAGTTGTGAATTAGTGGGATTTGGGGTCAATGTTGTGACATGTGAGGTTGTTCTGGGGATTTGGGGTCGTTATTTTGGGGATTTGGGATCAACACTGTGAGATTTGGGGTCAGAGTTGTGAATTAGTGGGATTTGGGGTCAATGCTTTGGGATTTGGGGCCAATGTTGGGGGATCTGTGGGATTTGGGGTCAATGTTGAAGGATTTGGGGTCAGAGTTGTGGGATTTGGGGTCAATGTGAGATATGGGGTCAATGTTTATAGGATTTGGGTGAAATCTGTGGGATTTGGGGTCAACATTTGTGGGATTTTGGCCGACGCTGTAGGATTTGGGGTTAATATTTGTGTGGGATTTGGTCCAATATTGGGGGGATTTGGGGTCAATGCTGTAGGTTTTGGGGCCAACATTTGTGGGATTTGGGGTCAGAGTTGAGGATCTGAGGGATTTGGGGTGAATGTCGTGAATCTGTGGGGTTTGGGGTCCACATTTATGGGATTTGGGGTCAATGTTGGGGGATTTGGGGTCAACATTTGTGGGATTTGGGGTCAACATTGGTGGGATTTGGGGTCAATGTTGGTGGATTTGGGGCCGACATTTATGGGATTTGGGGTCAACATTTGTGGGATTTGGGGTCAATGCTGTATGATTTGGGGTCAACACTTACGGGATTTGGGGCCAATGTTGCGGATCTGTGGGATTTGGGGCCGACATTTATGGGATTTGGGGTCAATGCTGTGGATCTGTGGGATTTGGGGCCGACATTTATGGGATTTGGGGTCAATGCTGTGGATCTGTGGGATTTGGGGCCGACATTTATGGGATTTGGGGTCAATGCTGTGGATCTGTGGGATTTGGGGTCAACATTTGTGGGATTTGGGGTCAATGTTATGGGTCTGAGAGATTTGGGGTTAACATTCGTGGGATTTGGGGTCTGGGGCCAGCATTTATGGGATTTGGGGTCAGTGTTGTGGATCTGTGGGATTTGGGGTCAAGATTTGTGGGGTTTGGGTTGAACATTGGTGGGATTGGGGTCCACATTTATGGGATTTGGGGCCAATGCTGTGGATCTGTGGGGTTTGGGGTCCACATTTATGGGGTTTGGGGCCAATGTTGGTGGATTTGGGGCCGACATTTATGGGATTTGGGGTCAGTGCTGTGGATCTGTGGGGTTTGGGGCCGACATTTGTGGGATTTGGGGCGGCGCTGTGGGCTTTGGGGTCCCATCCCCCACTCACAGCCCCCCACGCCGCTCTCCAAAGCTCCTCTTTATTTGGGGCCGCTCCGCCCCCACCTTAAATAAAAAACAACCAAAAAAACCCCAAAACCGACCCCAAAAAATAACAACCCCCCCCCCCCCCAAAAAAAACCCCAAATCCGACCCCAAAAGTGCATAGAAAAAAAGGGGCTGCACAGCATCTACAGAGCGGGGGACCCCAAAAAGGGGGGGGGGGGGGGGGACCCCAAATGGCAGCGGGGGGCCCCAAAAACGGCGGGGGATCCCAAAGGTGATGAATGGGGATCCGGTGATTAATGGGGGATCCATTAATTGGTGGCTGATCCCAGTGATTAATAGGGGACCCCATTAATTGATGGCTGATCCCAAATAATGGCGGATGATCCCGGTGATTAATGGGGGATCCATTAATTGGTGGCCGATCCCAGTGATTAATAGGGGACCCCATTAATTGATGGCTGATCCCAAATAATGGCGGATGATCGCGGTGATTAATGGGGGATCCATTAATTGGTGGCCGATCCCAGTGATTAATAGGGGACCCCATTAATTGATCGCAGATCCCAAAGGTCGATGGACGATCCCAATGATTAATGGGGGATCCATTAATTGATGGCCAACTGATGGCCAGTGATTAAAGGGGATCCCACTGATGAGCGACCCCAAAGAACGACAAACGATCCCGGTGATTAATGGGGGATCCATTAATTGGTGGCTGATCCCAGTGATTAATAGGGGACCCCATTAATTGATGGCTGATCCCAAATAATGGCGGATGATCCCAGTGATTAATGGGGGATCCATTAATTGGTGGCCGATCCCAGTGATTAATAGGGGACCCCATTAATTGATGGCTGATCCCAAATAATGGCGGATGATCGCGGTGATTAATGGGGGATCCATTAATTGGTGGCCGATCCCAATGATTAAGAGGGGACCCCATTAATTGATGGCTGATCCCAAATAATGGCGGATGATCCCGGTGATTAATGGAGGATCCCATTAATTGGTGGCCGATCCCAGTGATTAATAGGGGACCCCATTAATTGATGGCCGATCCCAAAGAACAGCAGATGATCCCAGTGATTAATAGGGACCCCATTAATTGATGGCGGATCCCCGTGATTAATAGGGTACCCCATTAATTGATGGCTGATCCCAAATAATGGCGGATGATCCCGGTGATTAATGGGGGATCCCACTGATGGCAGATCCCGAAGAACAGCAGTTGATCCCAGTGATTAATAGGGACCCCATTAATTGATGGCCAACCCCAAAGGACAACGGATGATCCCAATGATTAATGGGGGATCCCATTAATTGATGGTCAATCCCAATAATTAACAGGGGATCCCACTGATGGCTGATCCCAAAGAACGATGGATGATCCCAGTGATTAACAGGGATCCCATTAATTGATGGCGGATCCCAAAGGTCGATGGACGATCCCAATGATTAATGGGGGATCCCATTAATTGATGGCTGATCCCAAGGAGCAACAGACGACCCCAGTGATTAACGGGGGACCCCATTAATTGATGGCTGATCCCAGTGATTAACAGGGAATCCCATTAATTGGTGGCTGATCCCAATGATTAATAGGGAGTCCCATTGATGAGCCACCCCAAAGAACAACAGAGGATCCCGATGATTAATGGGGGATCCCAATAATTGATGGCTGACCCCAAAGGAAAACGGATGATCCCAATGATTAATGGGGGATCAAATTAATTGATGGCTGATCCCAGTGTTTAATGGGGGACCCCATTAATTGATGGCCAACCCCAAAGGAATACAGACGATCCCAGTGGTTAATGGGGGATCCCATTAATTGCATGGGGATCCCAATGATTAATAGGGAATCCCATTAATTGCCGATCCCAAAGAAAACAGACAATCCCGTGATTAATAGGGGATCCCATTAATTGATGGTCGACCCCAATGATTAACGGGAGATCCCACTGATGAGCGACCCCAAAGAACGACGGCCAATCCTGGCGATTAACGAGGGATCCCATTAATTGATGGCTGATCCCAAAGGACGTCGGATGATCCCGGTGATTAAGAGGGGACCCCATTAATTGGCTGATCCCAAAGGACGGCGGCTGATCCCAATGATTAACGGGGGATCCCAATGATGGCTGACCCCAAAGGACAACGGATGATCCCAATGATTAATGGGGGATCCCATTAATTGATGGCCAATCCCAATGATTAATAGGGGATCCCACTGATGGCCGATCCCAAAGAACGAATGATCCCAGTGATTAACGGGGGACCCCATTAATTGATGGCTGATCCCAAAGAACGGCGGATGATCCCAATGATTAATGGGGGATCCCATTGATGAGCGACCCCAAAGAACGATGGATGATCCCAGTGATTAATAGGGGATCCCATTAATTGATGGCGGATCCCAGTGACTAATGGGGGATCCTATTGATGAGCGACCCCAAGGAGCGATGGACGATCCCGGTGATTAATAGGGGATCCCATTAATTGGTAGCTGATCCCAAAGAACGACAGATGATCCCAATGATTAAGGGGGGATCCCAATAATTGATGGCTGATCCCAGTGATTAATGGGGGATCTCATTAACTGATGGTTGATCCCAGTGATTAATAGGGGATCTCATTAATCGATGGTTGATCCCAGTGATTAAAGGGGATCCCATTGACGAGCGACCCCAAAGAACGATGAATGATCCCGATGATTAATGGGGTTCCCATTAATTGATGGCGGATCCCAGTGATTAATGGGGGATCCCAATGATGGCTGAACCCCAAAGTCTGATGGACGACCCCAAAGACCAACGGGGGACCCCAAGAACGGCAGCTGATCCCAAAGACCACCAGGCGACCCCATAAACCAGCGGCCGATCCCATAAACCAACAGCTGACCCCAATGACCACTGGGCGATCCCATTAACCATTGGACGATCCCATAAGCCAATGGCGGATCCCAACGAGCACCGGACGATCCCATAAACCAACAGCTGATCCCATTATCCACTGCACAATCCCATTAAACAATGGCTGATCCCATTAACCACTGGACGATCCCATAAACCAACAGCTGACCCCAATGACCACTGGATGATCCCATAAACCAACAGCTGATCCCAATGACCTCTGGACGATCCCATTAACCACTGGACGATCCCATAAGCCAAAGTCTGACCCCATTAACCACTGGACGATCCCACAAACCAACAGCTGATCCCAATGACCACTGGACGATCCCATAAAGCAGTGACTGATCCCATTAATCACTGGATGATCCCATTAAACAATGGATGATCCCACAAGCCAGTGGCTGATCCCAATGACCACTGGACGATCCCATTAAACAATGGACGACCCCATTAATCACTGGGCGATCCCACAAACCAATGGCTGATCCCAAAAGCCAATGGCCGATCCCAATGAGGACGGATGATCCTATAAACCAGTGGCTGATCCCAATGACCACTGGATGATCCCACTAAACAATAGACGACCCCATTAACCACTGGGCGATCCCATTAAACAATGGCTGGTCCCAATGACCACTGGACGATCCCACAAGCCAAAGTCTGATCCCATTAATCACTTGGCGATCCCATAAACCAACAGATGATCCCAACGGCCACTGTATGATCCCATTAAACAATGGACGACCCCATTAATCACTGGACGATCTGATAAGCCAATGGCTGATCCCAATGACCACTGGATGATCCCATTAACCACTGGGCAATCCCACAAACCAATGGCTGATCCCAAAAGCCAATGGCCGATCCCAATGAGGACCGGATGATCCTATAAACCAGTGGCTGATCCCAATGACCACTGGACGATCCCATTAAACAATGGACGACCCCATTAACCACTGGGCGATCCCACAAACCAACGGCTGATCTCAATGGCCACTGGATGATGCCAAAAGCCAGTGGTTGATCCCAATGATCACTGGACGATCCCATAAACAAGTGGATGATCCCAATGACCACTGGATGATCCCACAACCCAATGGCTGATCACAATGGCCACGGGGTGATCCCGTTAAACAATGGGCGATCCCATTAAACAGTGGATGACCCCATTAATCACTGGACGATCCCATAAGCCAATGACTGATCCCAATGACCACCGGACGATCCCATTAACCACCAGGCAATCCCACAAGCCAAAGTCTGATCCCAATGACCACTGGGCGATCCCATAAACCAGTGGCTGATCCCAATGACCACCGGATGATCCTATAAAGCAGTGGCTGATCCCAACGATCACTGGACGATCCCATTAATCACCGGGTGATCCCACAAGCCAAAGTCTGATCCCATTAACCACCGGGCGATCCCATAAACCAGTGACTGATCCCAATGACCACTGGACGATCCCATAAAGCAGCAGGCGATCCCAATGACCACTGGATGATCCCATTAACCACGGGCGATCCCACAAACCAAAGTCTGATCCCATTAACCACCGGGCGATCCCATTAACCACTGGATGATCCCATTAACCACCGGACGATCCCATAAAGCAGTGCTGATCCCAATGACCACTGGACGATCCCATAAAGCAGTGGCTGATCCCAATGACCACTGGACGATCCCATAAAGCAGTAGACGATCCCAATGATCACTGGATGATCCATAAAGCAGTGGCTGATCCCAATGACCACTGGACGATCCTATTAACCACCAGGCGATCCCATAAAGCAGTGACTGATCCAGTGACCACTGGACGATCCCATAAAGCAGTAGGCGATCCCAATGACCACTGGATGATTCCATCAGCCAATGCCTGATCCCAATTATCACTGGATGATCCCATTAACCACCGGGCGATCCCATTAACCACTGGATGATCCCATTAACCACTGGACGATCCCATAAAGCAGAGGGCTGATCCCAATGACCACTGGATGATCCCATTAAACACCGGACGATCCCATAAAGCAGTGGCTGATCCAAATGACCACTGGACGATCCCGTAAAGCAGTGGCTGATCCCAATGACCACTGGATGATCCCATTAACCACTGGACGATCCCATAAAGCAGTGGCTGATTCCAATGACCACCAGACGATCCCATTAACCACCAGGCGATCCCGTAAACCAAAGTCTGATCCCATTAACCACCGGGCGATCCACAAGCCAAAGTCTGATCCCAACGCTGGCCGGCCGCCCATCCACAACGGCTTCCGAGCCCTCCCCCCCCCTTCCCCCCACCCCCCCCTCCCAACCCCCTCTTCCTCTTCGAGACCCCCCCCCTCCCCATCCCCCCCCCTTTTCCATCTCCCCCCCCCCTCAGTTGAGGAAGCGGCGGCAGCGCTTGGCCCCGCAGTTGCAGGGCAGCTTGGCCGCAGGCTCCTCGATGGGGAACTTGTAGTCGTAGGTGAGCTCCTCTCCGCGCAGGATGCGGCGCAGGGCGAAGATGACGATGCGCTTGTGGCCCTCGACGTGGATGACGCGCGAGTAGCAGTTGGGCTCGCAGGAGTGGTTGATGAAGCGCGCCGCGCTGCCGTGCATCGTCGCGTCCACCACCTCGGCGTCGTCGATGCGGAACATGTAGCAGCCGATGCCCTGCGATGGGGGGCAGGGGGGGGTTAAACGGGGGGGGGGGGGCTGGAGGGGGAGGGGGGGGGGTCCTATTGTGTCCCCTGTTGTGACCCCACTGAGTCCCATTCTGCCCCACTGTGCCCCCCACCACCTCAGCGTCGTCGATGCGGAACATGGAGCAGCCGATGCCCTGCGATGGGGGGCAGGGGGGGGGTTAAATGGGGGGGGGGTCCTATTGTGTCCCATTGTGCCCCATTGAGTCCCACTGAGTCCATTGTGCCCCACTGAGTCCCATTGTGTCCATTGAGTCCCACTGAGTCCCACTGAGTCCCATTCTGCCCCACTGAGTCCCATTGTGTCCCATTGTGCCCCACTGAGTCCCATTGTGTCCCATTCTGCCCCATTGAGTCCCATTGTGTCCCATTCTGCCCCACTGAGTCCCACTGAGTCCCACTGTGCCCCCCACCACCTCGGTGGCATCGATGCGGAACATGGAGCAGCCGATGCCCTGTGATGGGGGCAAGGAGGGGTTAAAGGGGGGGGGGATTGGGTCCTATTGTGTCCCTGTTGTGACCCCATTGTGTCCATTGTGCCCCATTCAGTCCCATTGAGTCCCATTGTGTCCCATTCTGCCCCATTGAGTCCCACTGTGCCCCATTCAGACCCACTGTGTCCTATTGTGTCCCCATAGTCCCATAGTGTCCCCACAGGCCCCATAGTGCCCCATTCAGTTCCATTGTGTCCTGTTGTGTCCCACTGTGCCCCATTGTGCCCCACTGCGCCCCCCACCACCTCGGTGGCATCGATGCGGAACATGGAGCAGCCGATGCCCTGCGATGGGGGGCAAGGAGGGGTTAAAGGGGGGGGGGGTCCTGTTGTGTCCCTGTTGTGACCCCATTGTGCCCCATTGAGTCCCATTCTGCCCCACTGCGCCCCCCACCACGTTGGCGTCGTTGATGCGGAACATGGAGCAGCCGATGCCCTGCGATGGGGGGCAGGGGGGGTTAAAGGGGGGGGGGGTCCTGTTGTGTCCCTGTTGTGACCCACTGTACCCCATTCAGTCCCACTGTGCCCCATTGTGCCCCCTTCTGCCCCACTGTGCCCCCCACCACCTCGGCGGCATCGATGCGGAACATGGAGCAGCCGATGCCCTGCGATGGGGGGCAGGGGGGGGTTAAAGGGGGGGGGGTCCTATTGTGCCCCATTGAGTCCCACTGAGTCCCATTGTGCCCCACTGAGTCCCATTGTGTCCCATTCTGCCCATTGAGTCCCATTGTGCCCCACTGTGCCCCCACCACCTCGGCATCGTCGATGCGGAACATGGAGCAGCCGATGCCCTGCGATGGGGGCAAGGAGGGGTTAAAGGGGGGGGGATTGGGTCCCATTGTGTCCCCATTGTGTCCCTTTGTGTCCCTGTTGTGACCCCATTCAGTCCCATTGAGTCCCTTTGTGCCCCATTCTGCCCCTCTGTGCCCCCCACCACCTCGGTGGCATCGATGCGGAACATGTAGCAGCCGATGCCCTGCGATGGGGGGCAAGGAGGGTTAAATGGGGGTGGGTTCCTATTGTGTCCCTGTTGTGACCCACTGTACCCCATTCAGTCCCACTGTGCCCCCATTGTGCCCCCTTCTGCCCCACTGTGCCCCCCACCACCTCGGTGGCATCAATGCAGAATATGGAGCAGCCGATGCCCTGCGACGGGGGGCAAGGAGGGGTTAAAGGGGAGGGAGGGGTCCTATTGCGTCCCTGTTGTGACCCCACTGTGCCCCATAGGGGCCCATTGTGTCCATTGTGCCCCATTCAGTCCCACTGTGTCCCCAGAGTGGCCCATTGTGCCCCACTGAGCCCCATTGTGCCCCATTCAGACCCACTGTGTCCTATTGTGTCCCATAGTTCCACAGTGTCCCCACAGGGCCCCATAGTGCCCCATTCAGTCCCATTGTGTCCCACTGTGCCCCATTTTGCCCCACAGTGCCCCCCACCACCTCAGTGGCGTTGATGCGGAACATGGAGCAGCCGATGCCCTGCGATGGGGGGCAGGGGGTTTAAAGGGGGGGGTTTGGGGGGGTCTTATTGTGTCCCCTGTTGTGACCCCGCTGTGTCCCCATAGTTCCATAGTGTCCCTACAGGGGCCCATAGTGTCCCATTGTGCTCCATTCAGTCTGATTGTGTCCCCATTGTGTCCCCACATCGTCCCATTATGCTCCATTCAGTCCCACTGAGTCCCATTCAGTTCCATGGTGTCCTATTGTGTCCCCACTGTGCCCCAAAGTGTCCCATTGTGTCCTTTTGTGTCCCACTGCGCCCCATTCAGTCCCCATAGGGGCCCATATGTGCCCCATTGTGTCCCATTCTGCCCCACTGTGCCCCCCACCACCTCGGCGTCGTCGATGCAGAACATGTAGCAGCTGATGCCCTGCGATGGGGGGCAAGGAGGGGTTAAATGGGGGGGGGGGATTGGGTCCTATTGTGTCCCTGTTGTGACCCACTGTACCCCATTCCAGTCCCACTGTGCCCCATTGTGCCCCATTTTGCCCCACTGTGCCCCCACCAGCTCGGGTGGCGTTGATGCGGAACATGGAGCAGCCGATGCCCTGCGATGGGGGGCAAGGAGGGGGTTAAAGGAGGGGGGGTCCTATTGTGTCCCTGTTGTGACCCCATTCAGTCCCACTGAGTCCCATTGTGCCCCACTGAGTCCCACTGTGTCCCTGTTGTGACCCCACTGAGTCCCATTGTGTCCCCATTCTGCCCCATTCAGTCCCATTCTGCCCCACTGTGTCCCCCACCACCTCGGCATCGTCGATGCGGAACATGGAGCAGCCGATGCCCTGTGATGGGGGCAAGGAGGGGTTAAAGGGGGGGGGGATTGGGTCCTATTGTGTCCCTGTTGTGACCCCATTGTGTCCCATTGTGCCCCATTCAGTCCCATTGAGTCCCTTTGTGCCCCATTGAGTCCCATTGTGCCCCACTGTGCCCCCCACCACCTCAGCATCAGTGATGCAGAACATGAAGCAGCCGATGCCATGCGATGGGGGGGGCAGGGGGTTTAAAGGGGGGCGTTGGGGAGGGGTCTTATTGTGTCCCTGTTGTGACCCCATTGTGTCCCACTGTGTCCCCATTGAGGCCCATTGAATCCCACTGTGTCCCATTGTGTCCCCATAGTCAAATTGTGTCCCCACAGTGCCCCATAGTGGCCCATTGTGCTCCATTCAGTCCCATGGTGTCCCACTGTGTCCCCACAGAGCCCCATTGTGCCCCATTGTGTCCCATTGTGACCCCATTGTGTCCCATTGTGCCCCATTCAGTCCCATTGTGTCCCTTTGTGTCCCCACAGAGCCCCATTGTGTCCCACTGTGCCCCATACCAGCCCACTGTGCCCCATTCAGTCCCTCTCTGCCCCATTGTGTCCCCATCGTGTCCCATTGTGCCCCACTGTGCCCCATTGAGTCTGTGTCCCATTGTGTCCCCATTGTGCCCCAGTGCCCCATTGTGTCCCACTGTGTCCCATTGTGCCCCGTTCAGTCCCATTGTGTCCCATTGTGTCCTATAGCGTCCCACTGTGTCCCGTTGTGTCCCCACAGTGTCCCACAGAGTCCCACAGTGCCCCATTCAGTCCCATTCAGTCCCACTCTGCCCCATTGTGTCCCACCATTGTGTCACTTTGTGTCCCATTGTGCTCCATTCAGTCCCATTGCATCCTATTGTTTCCCCACTGTGTCCCCACAGTGCCCCATAGTGGCCCATTGTGCCCATTCAGTCCCACTGTGCCCCATTCAGTCCCACTGTGCCCCATTGTGTCCCACTGAGCCCCATACCAGCCCACTGTACCCCATTCAGTCCCTCTCTGCCCCATTCTGTCCCATTGTGCCCACTGCGTCCCATAGTGCCCCGTAGAGTTCCACTGTGCCCCATTCAGTCCCACTGTGTCCCACTGTGCCCCATAGAGTCCCATTGAGCCCCATTGTGTCCCATTGTGTCTCATTGAGTCCCATTGTGCCCCATTGTGCCCCATTGTGTCCCATAGTGTCCCATAGTGCCTCATAGAGTCCCATTGTGTCTCACTGAGTCCCACTGTGCCCCATAGTGTCCCATTGTGTCCCACTGTGCCCCATTGAGTCCCACTGTGTCCCATAGCGGCCCACAGTGCCCCACTGAGTCCCACTGTGCCCCATTCAGTCCCTTCGTGTCCCATTGTGCCCCATAGTGTCCCATTGTGCCCCATTCAGTCCCACTGTGTCCCATGGTGTTCCATAGTGTCCCACTGTGCTCCACAGCGTCCCTTTGTGTCCCGCTGTGCCCCACTGTGCCCCATTGAGTCCCACAGAGTCCCACTGTGCCCCACTGTGCCCCATTCAGTCCCACTGTGCCCCATTGTGTCCCACTGAGCCCCATACCAGCCCACTGTACCCCATTCAGTCCCTCTATGCCCCATTCTGTCCCATTGTGCCCCACTGCGTCCCATAGTGCCCCGTAGAGTTCCACTGTGCCCCATAGAGTCCCATTGTGTCCCACTGTGCCCCGTTGAGTCCCATTGTGCCCCATAGTGTCCCATAGTGCCTCAGAGAGTCCCATTGTGTCTCATTGAGTCCCACTGTGCCCCACTGCGTCCCATTGAGTCCCATTGTGTCCCATTGTGTCCCATTGTGTCCCATTGTGCCCCATTGTGTCCCATTGTGTCCCATTGTGTCCCTCTGTGTCCCATTGTGTCTCATTGAGTCCCACTGTGCCCCACTGCATCCCATTGAGTCCCACTGTGTCCCATTGTGTACCATTCAATCCCATTGTGCCCCATAGTGTCCCATTGTGTCCCACTGTGCCCCATTGAGTCCCACTGTGCCCCATTCAGTCCCTTCGTGTCCCATTGTGCCCCATAGCGGGCCCACTGTGCCCCACAGTGTCCCATAGTGTCCCATTGTGCCCCATTCAGTCCCACTGTGTCCCATGGTGTTCCATAGTGTCCCACTGTGCTCCACAGCGTCCCTTTGTGTCCCGCTGTGCCCCACTGTGCCCCATTGAGTCCCACAGAGTCCCACTGTGCCCCATTCAGTCCCACTGTGCCCCATTGTGTCCCACTGAGCCCCATACCAGCCCACTGTACCCCATTCAGTCCCTCTCTGCCCCATTCTGTCCCATTGTGCCCCACTGCGTCCCATAGTGCCCCGTAGAGTTCCACTGTGCCCCATTCAGTCCCACTGTGTCCCACTGTGACCCATTCTGTCCCACAGTGCCCTGTTGAGTCCTATTGTGCCCCATAGTGTCCCATTGTGTCCCACTGTGCCCCGTTGAGTCCCATTGTGCCCCATAGGGTCCCATAGTGCCTCATAGAGTCCCATTGTGTCTCATTGAGTCCCACTGTGCCCCATTCAGTCCCACAGTGCCCCACAGAGTCCCACTGTGTCCCCACAGTGCCCCACTGTGCCCCATTGTGCCCCTTAGTGCCCCATTGTGCCCCTTAGTGTCCCACTGTGTCCTATGGTGCCCCATAGTGTCCACTTTATGTGTCCCACTGTGCCCCATTCAATCCCACTGTGCCCCATAGTGTCCCATTGTGCCCCATTGAGTCCCACTGTGTCCCATGGTGTTCCATAGTGTCCCACTGTGCTCCACTATGCCCCATTGAGTCCCACAGAGTCCCACTGTGTCCCATAGCGGCCCACAGTGCCCCACTGCGTCCCACTGTGCCCCATTCAGTCCCACTGTGCCCCACTGTGCCCCACAGTGCCCCCCACGGCCCCCCATGGCGGCACCTTGCTGTCGTAGTACTTCTCCCTCTTGTCGGTGAGCACGGAGCGCACCACGATCCCCGAGTACTCGATCACCATCTCCCCTGCGTCGATGTTCCGCTTGCAGAACAGCCCCCGGCCGTGGATGGCGGAGCTGAGGGGGCAGAGGGGGTCAGGGGGCGTGGGGGGCGGGGGGGGGGGTCTGGGGGATATGGGGGGGGTGTGGGGGGTGTAGGAGTTATGGGGTTATGGGGGTATGGGGGTGTGTGGGGGGGGAGGGGGGGATATGGGGGGTATGGGGCATGTGGGGGATATGGGGGATGTGGGGGGGATATGGGGGGTTATGGGGGGTGTGGGGGGTGTAGGAGTTATGGGGGTTATGGGGGTATTGGGGGTATGGGGGTGTGTGGGGGGGAGGGGGGGATATGGGGGGTATGGGGCGTGTGGGGGATATGGGGATGTGGGGGGGATATGGGGGGTGTGGGGGGGTGTGGGGGGATATGGGGAGTATGGGGCGTCACGGGGGGCTGCAGGGGGTGTGGGGGGCAGGAGGGGGGGTGTGGGGGGATGGGGACAGTAGGGGGTTTATGGGGGGTTGTGGGAGGTATGGGGGGTGTGGGGGGGGAAGAGGGGATATGGGGGGTGTGGAGGATGTGGGGGATGTGGGGAGGATATGGGGGGTATGAGGTGTATGGGGGGTACGGGGTTATGGGGGGGTTATGGGGGGTGTGGGGGGATGTGGGGCGTATGGGGGGGTATGGAGGGTTATGGCGGTGTGTGGGGGTTATGGGGGGTTATGGGGGGGTGTGGGGGGATATGGGGGGTTATGAGGTTATGGGGGGTGTGGGGGATGTGGGGGATTATGGGGTTATGGGGGGTGTGTGGGGTATGGGGGTTATTGGGGGGTTTATGGGGAGTATGGGGTGTATTGGGGGTATGGAGAGTGTGGGGGGGGAGGGGGGGATATGGGGGGTGAGGGGGATGTGGGGAATATGGGGGGGTTATGAAGGTAAGGGGGGTTTATGGGGAGTATGGGGGGGTGTGGGAGGTATGGGGGAGTTAAAGGGGGTATGGGGGGGATATGGGGTTATGGGGATTATGGGGTTATGGGGGGTTATGAGGTTATGGGGGGTGTGGGGGGAGGTGGGGGGTGTGGGAGGCATTGGGGTATGGGGACACTGAAGAACACGGGGGACAGTGGGGACAATGGGGGACAATTGGGGACATTGGGGACATTTGAGGACATTATGGGGAATGGGGACACTGCAGAACTTGGGGGACAATGGGGGACAGTGGGGGCAGTGGGGGCAGTGGGGGCAATGGGGACAATGGGACATGGGGACAATGGGGCAATGGGGGACAATGGGGGCAATGGGGGACAATGGGGGGCAATGGGGGACAATGGGGGCAATGGGGGCAATGGGGGCAATGGGGGCAATGGGGGACAATGGGGGCAATGGGGGACAATGGGGGCAATGGGGGCAATGGGGGCAATGGGGGGCAATGGGGGCAATGGGGGCAATGGGGGCAATGGGGGCATTGGGGGCATTGGGGGGCATTGGGGGCAATGGGGGGCAATGGGGGCAATGGGGGCAATGGGGGCATTGGGTGGGGCAATGGGGGCAATGGGGGGCAATGGGGGACAATGGGGGGACAATGGGGGCAATGGGGGCAATGGGGGCAATGGGGGCAATGGGGACAATGGGGACAATGGGGGGCAATGGGGGGCAATGGGGGCAATGGGGGACAATGGGGACAATGGGGACAATGGGGGCAATGGGGGCAATGGGGGCAATGGGGGCAATGGGGGCAATGGGGGGCAATGGGGGCAATGGGGACAATGGGGACAATGGGGGCATTGGGGGCAATGGGGGACAATGGGGGCAATGGGGACAATGGGGGCAATGGGGGACAATGGGGGCAATGGGGACAATGGGGACAATGGGGACAATGGGGGCAATGGGGGCAATGGGGGCATTGGGGACAATGGGGGCAATGGGGGACAATGGGGACAATGGGGGCAATGGGGGCAATGGGGGGAATGGGGGCAATGGGGGCAATGGGGACAATGGGGGCAATGGGGGCAATGGGGGCAATGGGGACAATGGGGACAATGGGGACAATGGGGGGCAATGGGGACAATGGGGACAATGGGGGCAATGGGGACAATGGGGGACAATGGGGGCAATGGGGGGCAATGGGGGGCAATGGGGACAATGGGGACAATGGGGGCAATGGGGGACAATGGGGGCAATGGGGGCAATGGGGGCAATGGGGACAATGGGGACAATGGGGACAATGGGGGCAATGGGGGCAATGGGGACAATGGGGACAATGGGGGGCAATGGGGGGCAATGGGGGCAATGGGGGCAATGGGGGCAATGGGGGCAATGGGGGCAATGGGGGCAATGGGGGGCAATGGGGACAATGGGGGCAATGGGGGGCAATGGGGGCAATGGGGGCAATGGGGGCAATGGGGGCAATGGGGGACAATGGGGGCAATGGGGACAATGGGGACAATGGGGGCAATGGGGACAATGGGGGCAATGGGGGCAATGGGGGCAATGGGGGCAATGGGGGACAATGGGGACAATGGGGGACAATGGGGGCAATGGGGGCAATGGGGGCAATGGGGGACAATGGGGACAATGGGGGCAATGGGGGCAATGGGGGCAATGGGGGACAATGGGGGCAATGGGGACAATGGGGGCAATGGGGACAATGGGGGACAATGGGGGGCAATGGGGACAATGGGGACAATGGGGGCAATGGGGGCAATGGGGGCAATGGGGACAATGGGGGGCAATGGGGGACAATGGGGACAATGGGGACAATGGGGGCAATGGGGGACAATGGGGGCAATGGGGGCAATGGGGACAATGGGGGCAATGGGGGCAATGGGGGCAATGGGGGACAATGGGGGCAATGGGGGCAATGGGGGGCAATGGGGACAATGGGGGGACAATGGGGGACAATGGGGACAATGGGGACAATGGGGGCATTGGGGGCAATGGGGGCAATGGGGGCAATGGGGACAATGGGGGCAATGGGGACAATGGGGGCAATGGGGGCAATGGGGACAATGGGGGACAATGGGGGCAATGGGGGCAATGGGGGCAATGGGGGACAATGGGGACAATGGGGGGCAATGGGGGCAATGGGGACAATGGGGTGGGATGAAATGGGGGGGGGGGGGGGTGACCTTGGTGTGGAGGAGGGGGGGGGGATCTGATAGGGGGTGACAAGGAGGGTGGTAGGGATGGGGGGGGGGGGGAGGGGGGGGACATTGTGGGGAGGGGGCTTTTTTTGGGGGGGGGGGCGCCCACCGGTAGACCGCCCACGGCCCTCCTTGGACGTTCGCTTGAGGTGGCGGAAGCGCATCGCCATGGGCAGCTCCAGGCTGGTGGCACGGCTGGGGGGGGGCAAAAAAAGGGGGGGGGGTTGGGATCGGGACCCCCAGCACCGAGGCCTAAATGGGGGGCTGTGGGGAGGGGGGGGGGCTCTATGGGGGGTACTGGGGGTCTCCATGGGGCTCTATGGGGGGTATTGGGGGTGGGGGTCTATGGGGGGGCCTGTGGGGAGGGGGGGTCTGTGGGCGGGGGCTCTATGGGGGTATTGGGGGTCTCTATGGGGTTCTATGGGGGTCTGGGGGGGCTCTATGGGGCTCTATGGGTGGTTCTGTGGGGATGGAGGCTCTATGGGGGGTCTGGGGGCTCTATGGGCTCTATGGCCATGGGCAGCTCCAGGCTGGTGGCACGGCTGGGGGGGGGGGGGCAAAAAAGGGGGGGGTTGGGATCGGGACCCCCAGCACCGAGGCCTAAATGGGGGCTGTGGGGAGGGGGGGGGGTCTGTGGGGGGCTCTATGGGGGTCTATGGGGGGTCTATTGGGGGGTAGGGGGGGGGTCTTTGGGGGTCTATGGGGGTCCATTGGGGGTTAGTGGGGGAGCTCTATGGGGGAGTCTGGGGGGGAGGGGGTCTCTATGGGGTCTATGGGGCTCTATGGGGGGTCTGGGGGGGGGGGGGGTCTCTATGGGTTCTATGGGGCTCTATGGGGGGGTTCTGTGGGGATGGAGGCTCTATGGGGGTCTATGAAGGGTCTGTGCAGGGGTCTCTATGGGGGGTACTGGGGGTGGGGGGCTCCATGGGGGGTCTGGGGGGGGGGGTTCTATGGGCTCTATGGCCATGGGCAGCTCCAGGCTGGTGGCACGGC